>NC_056743.1:1430005434-1430230434 GCF_019279795.1 Protopterus annectens | reverse complement strand
TTAAGGACCAGCTCAGGTGAGCATTCTACCATCCTATGGAAGTAAGTAATGCAGGCACCTATAAGGAAACACAGACAGATACAAGTGCACATACACACATACACACACACACACACACACACACACACACACACACACACACACATGCACAGACAGGCACACACATACACACACACACACACACACACACACACACACACACACACACACACACACACACACACACACACACACACACACACACACACACACACACACACACACACACACACACACACATACACACACACACACACACACACACACACACACACACACACACACACACACACACACACACACACACACACACACACAAATTACACTCCACTGCTTCACTCAACTGGATCTGCAGTTTGGTTAGGGTGAAGTGGGGTAGCTCTGCCTGGCTTAGATTCTCCCATTAGAAAGCATAGGTGCACCACAGCTAATATCTGTGCACTCTGTCACTTTGTGTACAGCTCTGCAGGTATCTTGCATAGTATGAATGTGTGTGTCTCACTGTACTACACAAAAATCCATGTAGAGTAGTGTAGCAGGCTGCAAAGGTCATAATTTGAACAAGTAGTGTTCACAATTTACCACTTTTGCATGTGGCACTAATATCCATCATTGTTCTGTAGGGTATCATTGCACTAATCTGCAGAAAAGGCTTTATGAATCCCAAAACCAGCATATACTTTACATGACTGTGTGTAGAGCAAAAGATGTATATGATTTTCACCCAGAATAATATTCATACCAGTCAACATTTTTTGTGACAAGAAGGATGACAGTTCTCTTGTCATCTTTCTTGCCATCAAAGATGTTGCTGTCTGGTTTGAGATAGCTATATAGACAGACAGATAAATAACTGGATAGACAGACAGATAAGGAAAGTTAAAGTTTATGTAATTTCCACTAACACTCACAGAATTTCTTAATCTCAGCCATTTATCACAGAAAAATGTAGAAACATTTGTGAGATGAGAATTTGAAATGAAATGAAGATGCCTCTCAAATTCAATGGCATGTGTAAATGTATATGTAGATATATATACATATACACATAAAATATATATGCATATATTATATATATATATATATATATATATATATATATATATATATATATATATATATATATATATATATATATATATATATATATATATATGTATGCATATATATGCATATATATATATTTATATATGTATGCATGTATATGTATATATATATATATATATATATATATATATATATATATATATATATATATATATATATATATATATATATTGAGAGAGAAACAAATTATATATATTAATAACTCTGGTTTTCAGCTCATTATTTTGAATTTTTAGTAACCCAAGTTTTCTTTACTTTAATTAAATTCTGAGTTCGATGTGTCCCAGTTTTCATAAGTATGGTTTAATAATACAAAGCACCAACTATCTCCATTACTCTAAAATTAAGTACTATAAATACCGTATGCATATTTGGAAGCATTGACGAATGACTATTTTTACAGATATTCCTGGTTCAGGGGGTGCGATAGTAACATTGTTTTGCAATGTAAGCTTAACTTATGAAGTGCACTCTCCTGAAAGTTCAGAATTTATGAAGTGCATAAGAATCCCTTGACAGTCATTCACTTATATCTTTTTTTCATAGATAACTTTCTAGCTGGTGAGTCTACAGACAAGTAATTGATGTCAGACTGTGTAGCCTTGCCCTGTTCTCCATTTCAAAGACATAATTTCATTCTGACTTCTGAAGCCCTGGAAATTATATGAATTTCAGATACTGCATAGTCATCAGGAGACACCATATAATTTCAGCAATCAAAGTACTGTGGAGGTAAAACTTTTAACTATTTTAATATAGTAGTAATCATTTCTCGATGGAATGTTTTACAGAGTCATCTAGATGTCTTCAATCTCAAATGGATTACTCTCCTTACTTGCTGTAAGACTAGTGTGAAAGCAAATGTATTTTCTCATAATGATATTCTCTTTTCTAATTAATAAGTAGTACTGCTACAGTATACAAGCCACGTGCCCTAGCCTAAAACCAATAAAATGGGAAGTGTCATTTGCATACCAGGATGGGATGGAGGTCTGAATACAACACTGTTCTAGCCAAGAAGTGAAGATGCCCTTCAAGATCTCTTCAAATTCACATCGGGGAACAAAGAGCTTATCCAACACTGTGGGTGTGTGATATTCTGGAAAATCCCTCTGCCAGGCTAATAGTATGTATAAAAGCATAAAGAAAACTTATAAGAGCATGCAGTGTGACTGTGATTTGGTATCTGATGAGCTGACAGCTCATATGCTCATTTTTTAAGTTAGCCTAGCCGTTCATGTAAAAGTTTGTGTGAAGTTCAGTGATGAATAAGTCGGTTGTGATAATGAACATTTCCCAAGGCTGAACTGAACAGTAGAGCTCCACTAGTTACAGGGTGGCTTGGCAACAAAAAGTAGGCTGCACAAAGCAGTGCCATCTAATGGTACAGCAGTGAACTGCGTTTGTGATTAGCAAGTTTCTGCACAATCCCTCCCTTCTGGACAAGCCACAAAAGAAAAGGCGATTGGTAAAGTCTGCATCCAAGCCATTAAGAAATTAATTATTTGCATAAAATGAAGGCCTTTATTTAATTATTATGGAATATTTTTTGCTGTTAATACATTTTAGGCAGCATGTAAAGAAGAGCAGGAATAAGATTATAAGATTTGGTGACTGAAAAATAGGAGAACAGTAAAAAAAGAAGAAAATAATAATTTTTTGTGTGTATGTGTGGTGGTGGTAGGGCTGCATAAGGTAGTGCTCTCCCTGCACCTCCTACTAATTATATAACTCCAGGATTGCACAATGGTAAGTTATAAAAAACTGCTAGTGTGTTTATTGTACTATTATTAGATCACAGAATGCTAAGAAGTTTTGTGATACTACAGCTCTTCTGTGATTCCCATAAATTGTAAGAATACAGGACAAAGGTGTGCTGTTACCCTCCCATCCTGAAGGAATTCACTTTCCAATAACTGGGCAGATCTCCTGCCTTATTAGTTTAGATTGATGCTTTTCTGAGATTATGGATATATCCCTGGGACCACTGCTGTTAATATTGCAATAATTGGACATATCTTAAAATATTGCTCATGTAACAGTCACACTTGCTTACTCTTGGTGTCTTAAGTGTTTGGAGCTTGCTTTGTTGCTGGTACTGCACTCTGCTGTGAGGTCATACAATTCAAGAGAACAGGGAAAATATGAACGTCATGTTTTTTAATAGTTTCCCCTTTTTTCTGAGTGTGCAACCTTGGGGGAAGCAGGTATGTGGGGGATACAGCTTTAATGACCGATTAATTGTATTTTATGTTGTCATAAACATATTATTTGTTCCTTTTCCGTAGATGTTATGGTTACAATGGTTTCATCTCAATAAAGGAAGATGCAATTTTTCACAGTAATTGCTAATTCTATTGTAGTAAATTGTAACAAAATAACAGTAACTCAATGCAAAAAAAGGAGGTGGATGGGGTATCATTTTGGTCTTGGAAGAAGACAGGATTAGATGTCCCAGAATATAATATATTTTCTACTGTGATACAAAAAATCTTAATCATAAGATCACAAATAGAAATATGTCCAAAAATGATTGTTTTATGCATTGGCAATCCAACTTAACATCATCACCTTTGAATGCAATGGAGTAAAGCTGGAGTTTTTTGAGACGGTCTGCATAGGGCATCTGTTTGAGGCTGGTAATCCTCTTTGTGAGGTATTTCTGCGGCCTTTCCAGTTGTTGTAGATGTCTTGTGAGGTATATACCAAAAGGGGCATTGTACTCTATAATGGGTCTAATGAGTGATGAGTAGAGGAGAACAATGACCTCTTTTTTTCTAGATGAGAAACCTTTTGTGATGAGGTGTGCCACGTAGAAGGATTTCCTGACTACTGTGGTGATGTGATTATCAAAGGAGAGACTACTGTCCACCTGTGTCCCAAGGTCTCTTATCACACTTTCAGTGTTAAGTATACTACCGCCTATGTTGTAGTTCATGGGTACAGAATTTTTACTAAAGGGGATGACAATGCACTTTTTGGCATTGAGCTTGAGGCCATGGCTTTGACACCAGGCATCTGTCTCAGTGAGGCCCTTTTGTAGGATGTCCACATTGTTAGGAGTTTTGATTATGGCTCCTAGTTTACAGTCATCTGTGAACTTTGCTAGCCAAAGGCCTTCTGTGTTAGCCTGTACTTCAGAGAAGTAGATACCAAACAGGAGAGGACCCAGGACTGAACCCTGTGGTACTCCACTTGTCACTGGTCTGAAGTTGGATTTGGAGTCTACTACTTTCACAGTGTGGGTTCTGTCAGTGAGCCAGTTGGCAACCCATCTTGTGACATAGGGATTTATACCTAGTTTAGTGAGTTTATCTATAATTTCAGAGTGGGGGGGTGGTGTCGAAAGTCTTGGCAAGATCTAGATAGGCTGTGTGAACCACCTTACCCTTGTCTACGGCTTTGGTGACTGCTTCAAAGAAGTCTATCAAGTTTAGGAGACATGATCTGCCTTTTACAAACCCGAACTGGGTGGGATCCAGAGTTTGGAGATTACCAATGTCTTTGTTTATAAGTTCCATAATGATACGTTCCATGGCCTTGCAGACCAGGCTCATCAGGCTAATGGGGCAGTAGTTCCCAGGGTCCATGGTGGCTCCCCCCTTGTGGAGTGGGATAACTGTTGCTGTACGCCATTCAGCAGACACAAAGCCTGAGGTGAGGCTATGACTGGACATGGTACTTAGGTAGGATGCCAGTTCGTTCTGTAGAATGCAGCCTGGGATGTTGTCTGGGCCCATGGATGCTATGTTCTTGGCTTTGGAGAGTGTGGTTTTTACCTGTGCAGCCATGATTACAGGAACTTTGCATTCTTCCGGTATAGAGATGGGCTCTTTAGGGGGTGAGAAGGGGGTAAAGTTAGCACTGAACCTATCTGCCAGGATGTTGGCAATATCAGTTGGGTCTGTATATTTAGTGCCATTGTGCTGTAACTCAGAGCAGATCTGAGTGTTGCCATTGAGATTCTTGACATAGCTATAGAATGCTTTGTGGTTGTCTTTAGAATCAGTAGTGATTTTGTTTTTATAACTAGCTTTGGAGGATTTTATCAGGGATTGCAGCTTCTTACTGAGGCTGACCAGGGAGCTCCTCCACTCGTGGGATTTTACTCTCTTTTGCAAGAGTTTCTTCCTTCTGTTGTACAGTTTGTTTATGTCAGGGGACCACCAGATTGACTTCCTTTTTTTTTGGAGGATAGCATCTTGGTTCTGTTTGAGATTGCACGATCCATGCACTCATGTAAGTGCTTATAAAGTGCAATTGTGTAGGATTCAGTAGTCGTAACTGTATTGTCTATCTGCATGGGTGTCATGAAGTTCACCACTTCTGTCTTAAGAAGCATGAAGTTGGCTTTGGAGAATTTTTTTACCATGGTTTCCTTAATGCAGGGTGGAGGCAGGATGTGGATATCTAGGGTAATTAGCTTATGGTCGGATCGGACCAGTGAGGAGTTGACTTCAGGTGTGGAACACCGGTCACTCATATCGGTAATGACTAGATCTAAGATATTGTTGCCCCTGGTGGGGGTGTGGATAAGTTGATCCAGGGCATTGGAGTTTATGAATTCCAGAAAGTGTTGAGCAAAGGAGTTGGTACATGAGTAGTTTTTCCAGTTAATGGTGGGGTAGTTGAAATCACCCATTATTAGGGTGTTTGGTTGAACCCTAATATTTTCCAGTACATCAAGAAAAGAGGAGTGGGAATCCTGGGGCATGGTGGGTGATTTGTAGCAAGCTATAATTTGGATTGCAGGTTTGCCCAGAGTTAGCTGCCCTTGGATAACCTCGGCTGCATTATGCTGAGCAACTAGCCTGGAGGTGTGGATATCCTTAATGAATATGGACACACCTCCGCCTTTGGTGTTCCAGTCCAGGTTACATGGCCAAAAAGTGTGGTATGAGTTATAGCCTTGTAGTGCAGGGGTGCTCTCTGGAGCCTTGAACCAGATCTCAGTCACTGCACAGATATCGATGTTCTCCATTTTAAGGAGTGCCTCGAGTGAGTGCATTTTGAGATTTAGACTTCTAGCATTGAGTAGCATCACCCTCAGTTATTATTGTTTTTATTACTGCATTGATAATATTAGTCTACTCTCCAGACAAACCAAATTATGTTAGGCACTCTCCCCGTTATGATATATAGTAGAAGCAGTTCTAATTTCATATCTGATAGATGAATACAGGTAGTAATATATAAGGCACTAAATGTACTCAATGTATGAAGACTATTGCATGCTGCCAAGTTACTAGAAGAGGAGTCTGTTAAATCTTATCATAATAATGCAGGTAACATATGGTGACAATCAGAGTTGGATGATTTATTAAGTGAATGAAAGTACCCAGCAGAACAAATGATACGACAAAACACACACCAAAGAAAATAATAAGGCATCTCTGCTTGAGGTAGAAATGTCCTGCATCTATAAGCTTATGTTAGCCGGAGAAGACAAAGTAGCTTCTTACTTATTCTGTGTTACATCTGCATGATCCTTCTATCTGCACTGTTATTACTGAATGGTCTGCCTGCCTGCTGTATGTTATAACTGAAGGTTTATATCCTGAAGCCAGTAGTCCAGGATCTCTAGTACTTTCACAAATTAGATTCCCACAGATAACAAAACAAGAGATCTAAATCGGCTTCAGCAGATCAATAAAACAAGGTGTAGAAACAGATTAATTACTCAATGTATCCTTTACCTCTGTAATAACAATCCACCCCCTGTAGAGAAAGCAATGTGATATGCTGTCTTCCTTCAAACAAGTCCTGAATAATTGAATATGTATTCGTATGATCATAGGATAATAGATTATTAGGCTATCGACCCAGAGGTCATTTTAAGCCTAGCAGTATCAACCCAATATAATACTGTAGAGGTAATAGTCAGTACCCAGAATTTCATTTAGTGATGACTACCCATGTCCAGGAGAGTTGTAGGCACTGTCCCCAGTAAGAATTTATAGTGCCCCATCCACTCATCCAGGTTCCTCTTGAACAGTGTCATAGATGTGCTGTTTCACATGAATTGGTAGCCTGTTCCAAAGACGTGGCAGTCGCTGGGTGATAAATCTATCCCTCCAGCATGTCCTATTTAAGTCACAGGCCATATTTAAGTCCCTGGAATGGGTAGCCCTAGACACATTTGATTTACAGATATGCAGTAAGTTCATTAGATTTGTGTCTTGGGTTGTTTTTTAGGCCAGGCATAAATCTCCCCTAAGAAGTCTATACAATACAGAGTATAGTGACAGGGACTGGAGTCAGTCCATGTAAGGCACATGCTGGAGGCCCTTGATCTTCTTTGTTAAAAACCTCTGAGGCCTCTCTAATTGCCATAGATGCTCAGTACGGCACATACCGAATTAGATGTTATACTCAATCACTGGCCGGATAAGTGCCGAGTATAGGGGGTTATAACTATTTTTTGCTCTTGATGGCAATGCCTTTACTAATCAAGTGAACTGCATGGGAAGTTTTCCTTATAGCTTCAACCCTAGATTGACTGGCCTAGCCCTCCTTCAGAGTGGGGGCACATTCCAGGGTGGGAAATGGCAAATTGCAGGACTCAGTTGCTGTGAGCTAACTGTGATTCCTTTAAGTGCACTATGCCTTTTCAAATGTTTATATGGTTGACAAAGTATAATGCTGTCTTTATTTGTTGACATTAAGTGATGTCAAATGTCAGCTTGTTGACGAGCTGTGTGAAATATGCTTGCTTGGAGGTAAGTGGAATTTTAGTGTTTAGGGGTTAGAATAAGGATTATGTAAGGAGATTGATTTGTGCATGGATGAATGTTTATCACTGTGTGCATGAGTATTTGTTGGTAAGGGCTAAAGTAAGGGTTCTACTATAGCGCTTATATAATGGTGTTTGTGAAATGTATGTGCATGTGTCTTTACCTGTCTTGTGCAGTGGTACTGTTAAGGAAAGGATTTTTAGTAAAGTAATGTGTAGGGCTGGGGTTAGATAGAGTGAAAGGGTTAGCAGACATAAGCAAGAAGACATGGGGGGATGAAGCTGTTAGACAGACTAAGGCAAAAAGACTGAAATTAACAAAATAAATCTCAAACAGAAATGATACCTATGATGTACATGGGACATCTGCTGACAGGTTACAATCAGATGCTGACAAAGTACATGCCACAGTAAATTTACAAACTAATAGGGATACATTCTCATTAATGCAGTCCATGGGGATGGTACAATACTTTGTAAGTGTATGCTACACTGGTCAGAGATAATTGCACCTTTAAAAAGCTGCTTGAGCTTGATGCAGTATGGAGTTTGATATAAGAACAAGCTAGAAGTTTTGAAGTACTAAAAAGGCCAGTAAGTACTGCACCAAATACTTAAATATCTTGATATAGCCTTGAGAATTACATTTCAAGCAGATGAAAGCCAGACGTGGCTAGGAGCATCGCTAATGTAGTAGGGCAGTACTGATATCTATGCATTGAAAGTGTTGACATATCCATAAACTGGTTCTGGGATTCAGAAAGAATCCCACCATGGGCAGTAAAAGCTGCAAACAAAAGGGACTACTTCTGCAGTCATGGAAATGCAGTTCAGAGGCATTTTATCCAGTGTGGAAAGAACTTTTTATCAGCTAATTTGCATGTATCTGAATTACCCTTGTGAGTGCAAATCAGCAGTTTTCTGCAATAAGCACATCAGGCATCCAGTGCTTTGAACTGACCAAAGCACTGTTCCATTCACTCTCCCATGTGCATTCAAACACACACACACACACACACACACACACACACACACACACACACACACACACACACACACACACACACACACACACACACACACACACACACTTTGATATAGCTCTTATCTATCTCTGAGTGTAAAGAATGTCCCAGCTGTAGCCCGTTTTAATTTCCCTGTCTTTTGTAAATCAGTGATGATTAAAGTTAGTCAATAATGTCAGACATTACATTTTTCATTCTTTTTGTTTAGAAAATGCAGCCAGATGCTAGACCTGTTTTCTGAACTTTTGAAGTGACTTAAACTGCTATTTACAAAAATCTCTATAGTGTCATCTAGTGTTCCTCACTTTTTTGTCTGGACACCTAGAACATGGTTGTTGAGGGGCTGTGCCCCCCCCCCATGGACACACACCCAGCTCTCTCAACTCAAAGTGAATATACAAAATGTCCCAATGCTGTCCCTGTAACTGATGGACAATTACAATTAATAATTACAGACATTAGAGTTTTATATTTCTTAATACTTACAAAATGCATCCAACTATATAAGCTGCTCTGTAGCACACATCACTAATCCATTGTTAATTAGGTGCTCCCTGAGCCAAGGGTATAGGATTTGAAGCTTTTCCACCTTGCTATTTTTAAGTGACATAGGGCAATTTTTAGAGAGTATCTCCTGGTATCTACGGTTAGCACAGACGACTACTTGCTCTTCTGCCAGTGATACAGTGTTCAATCATCTGTTCTTTTTTTTTCTTAATGAGTTAGAGTAATAGGCAATGAGTGTCCTTTGTGTCTAGTGTTATCCCCCCAATGCATTACAGCTTTCATGATGCAACGCGATTGTTTCATTACTTTCTAAGTGATATTAGAGTATATTTGCATGAGTATCCCTGGTGCATAGTGTCCCCTCCCCTGTCACATTCATCTTTTGTGCTGCAAAATTGTTTCAAAACTTTTTGACTGTATTTAGAGTCATTAGTACATTCCCTGGTGTCTAGTGCTCATCTCAGTATTGCAGGATCTGCTTTGAAGTTTCAGGGGAATTTGGAGGTATGATAGGTCCACCCCATGCACACTCACATTCACATATTTACACACACACACACACGCACACGCACACGCACATGCACACACACACACACACACACACACACAGAGCTCCCAAACCTGACTACACTCATAGACACACTCAACCCTTTACCCATGCATGCACACACACATGCACACACACACACACACACACACACACACACACACACACACACACACACACACACAGTCACACAACTACCCTAACTATCCCGTAACCCAGCCCCATGTTGTGACCACCCCAAGCAAATAACCAATCAGACACACACACACACACACACACACACACACACACACACACACACACACTTATTTGAAAAAGCACATCCCTCTTCGTACACTCTTTAAAAGTATGATGAGAAAATGCAGTACAAGCCAGGAAAGTTGATACACACTTCTGGTACAGGAAGAGAGTGAAAGCAAAGACTAGCACTAGTAGTGCCCGGTGCAGGTCCCCAATGTACTGCACCACCCCCTTTGCTCTTCAATTTCAAGTGAAGAAAAAAAAAGGTACTTTGGGCCCAGGGCAGTTGTCCTCCTTCCCTCACACTTCCTATGCTATTGCTGCTAGAAAGTTTAGAAGTTTTATGGGCCATGACACAGATACCAGCTACAGGTGAGAAACTAGAGGAGCTGAAAGCCTCTATAAGATGTGATATAGAAATACAGTTTTCACATAAAGCTAGTGCCAAGAGGGCTAGAAATTGTGACATGACTTCATCCATATAATTAGTCAGTGTCAGTGGTGCAACAGGTAGCATACTCACCTACAGTGTGGAAGGCTGTGGATCCAATTCCCACACCAGGATGACTGATTGCTGACACTGTAGTCCAACATAAGGGGCTGCTGCACTACAGAATGCGTTGTCCTTCATATAATTCATTAAACCGAAGCCACATCTGCTTGACTTGGTAGTTGCTCAGGGTGCTGTAAAAATCCTTCAGCACCTATCAAAATAGTAGGAGTTCTTTATTTATGGACAAAAAAGAACTCTTATTAACATATTTACACATTTACACACATTTACACATGTACAGATATATAGATATACAAATATATTTACACATTGTGACAATGTGAGGTATTGCTGGCTATGTCAGGAAATGTAGGGCAGAGGATGCCAGCATAGCTAGGTGGAATTTTGTAAAGCATTATATGCCATTTGTATATCAAACTGATTTGTACAGGTGCTGTGTTGAAATTTGTCTGATGAAGCAATGTATTTTATCTCGAAAGCACCTACCTTTTAAAGATTGATTTGTGCATGGATGAATGTTTATCACTGTGTGCATGAGTATTTGTTGGTAAGGGCTAAAGTAAGGGTTCTACTATAGCGCTTATGTAATGGTGTTTGTGAAATGTATGTGCATGTGTCTTTACCTGTCTTGTGCAGTGGTACTGTTAAGGAAAGGATTTTTAGTAAAGTAATGTGTAGGGCTGGGGTTAGATAGAGTGAAAGGGTTAGCAGACATAAGTAGGAAGACATGGGGGGATGAAGCTGTTAGACAGACTAAGGCAAAAAGACTGAAATTAACAAAATAAATCTCAAACAGAAATGATACCTATGATGTACATGGGACATCTGCTGACAGGTTACAATCAGATGCTGACAAAGTACATGCCACAGTAAATTTACAATCTAATAGGGATACATTCTCATTAATGCAGTCCATGGGGAATGGTACAATACTTTGTAAGTGTTTGCTACACTGGTCAGAGATAATTGCACCTTTAAAAAGCTGCTTGAGCTTGATGCAGTATGGAGTTTGATATAAGAACAAGCTAGAAGTTTTGAACTACTAAAAAGGCCAGTAAGTACTACACCAAATACTTAAATATCTTGATATAGCCTTGAGAATTACATTTCAAGCAGATGAAAGCCAGACGTGGCTAGGAGCATCGCTAATGTAGTAGGGCAGTACTGATATCTATGCATTGAAAGTGTTGACATATCCATAAACTGGTTCTGGGATTCAGAAAGAATCCCACCATGGGCAGTAAAAGCTGCAAACAAAAGGGACTACTTCTGCAGTCATGGAAATGCAGTTCAGAGGCATTTTATCCAGTGTGGAAAGAACTTTTTATCAGCTAATTTGCATGTATCTGAATTACCCTTGTGAGTGCAAATCAGCAGTTTTCTGCAATAAGCACATCAGGCATCCAGTGCTTTGAACTGACCAAAGCACTGTTCCATTCACTCTCCCATGTGCATTCAAACACACACACACACACACACACACACACACACACACACACACACACACACACACACACACACACACACACACACACACACACACACACTTTGATATAGCTCTTATCTATCTCTGAGTGTAAAGAATGTCCCAGCTGTAGCCCGTTTTAATTTCCCTGTCTTTTGTAAATCAGTGATGATTAAAGTTAGTCAATAATGTCAGACATTACATTTTTCATTCTTTTGTTTAGAAAATGCAGCCAGATGCTAGACCTGTTTTCTGAACTTTTGAAGTGACTTAAACTGCTATTTACAAAAATCTCTATAGTGTCATCTAGTGTTCCTCACTTTTTTGTCTGGACACCTAGAACATGGTTGTTGAGGGCTGTGCCCCCATGGACACACACCCAGCTCTCTCAACTCAAAGTGAATATACAAAATGTCCCAATGCTGTCCCTGTAACTGATGGACAATTACAATTAATAATTACAGACATTAGAGTTTTATATTTCTTAATACTTACAAAATGCATCCAACTATATAAGCTGCTCTGTAGCACACATCACTAATCCATTGTTAATTAGGTGCTCCCTGAGCCAAGGGTATAGGATTTGAAGCTTTTCCACCTTGCTATTTTTAAGTGACATAGGGCAATTTTTAGAGAGTATCTCCTGGTATCTACGGTTAGCACAGACGACTACTTGCTCTTCTGCCAGTGATACAGTGTTCAATCATCTGTTCTTTTTTTTTCTTAATGAGTTAGAGTAATAGGCAATGAGTGTCCTTTGTGTCTAGTGTTATCCCCCCAATGCATTACAGCTTTCATGCTGCAACGCGATTGTTTCATTACTTTCTAAGTGATATTAGAGTATATTTGCACGAGTATCCCTGGTGCATAGTGTCCTCTCCCCTGTCACATTCATCTTTTGTGCTGCAAAATTGTTTCAAAACTTTTTGACTGTATTTAGAGTCATTAATACATTCTCTGGTGTCTAGTGCTCATCTCAGTATTGCAGGATCTGCTTTGAAGTTTCAGGGGAATTTGGAGGTATGATAGGTCCACCCCATGCACACTCACATTCACATATTTACACACACACACACACACACACGCACACGCACATGCACACACACACACACACACACACACACACAGAGCTCCCAAACCTGACTACACTCATAGACACACTCAACCCTTTACCCATGCATGCACACACACAAACACACACACACACACACACACACACACACACACACACACACACACACAGTCACACAACTACCCTAACTATCCCCTAACCCAGCCCCATGTTGTGACCACCCCAAGCAAATAACCAATCAGACACACACACACACACACACACACACACACACACACACACACACACTTACTTGAAAAAGCACATCCCTCTTCGTACACTCTTTAAAAGTATGATGAGAAAATGCAGTACAAGCCAGGAAAGTTGATACACACTTCTGGTACAGGAAGAGAGTGAAAGCAAAGACTAGCACTAGTAGTGGCCGGTGCAGGTCCCCAATGTACTGCACCACCCCCTTTGCTCTTCAATTTCAAGTGAAGAAAAAAAAGGTACTTTGGGCCCAGGGCAGTTGTCCTCCTTCCCTCACACTTCCTATGCTATTGCTGCTAGAAAGTTTAGAAGTTTTATGGGCCATGACACAGATACCAGCTACAGGTGAGAAACTAGAGGAGCTGAAAGCCTCTATAAGATGTGATATAGAAATACAGTTTTCACATAAAGCTAGTGCCAAGAGGGCTAGAAATTGTGACATGACTTCATCCATATAATTAGTCAGTGTCAGTGGTGCAACAGGTAGCATACTCACCTACAGTGTGGAAGGCTGTGGATCCAATTCCCACACCAGGATGACTGATTGCTGACACTGTAGTCCAACATAAGGGGCTGCTGCACTACAGAATGCGTTGTCCTTCATATAATTCATTAAACCGAAGCCACATCTGCTTGACTTGGTAGTTGCTCAGGGTGCTGTAAAAATCCTTCAGCACCTATCAAAATAGTAGGAGTTCTTTATTTATGGACAAAAAAGAACTCTTATTAACATATTTACACATTTACACACATTTACACATGTACAGATATATAGATATACAAATATATTTACACATTGTGACAATGTGAGGTATTGCTGGCTATGTCAGGAAATGTAGGGCAGAGGATGCCAGCATAGCTAGGTGGAATTTTGTAAAGCATTATATGCCATTTGTATATCAAACTGATTTGTACAGGTGCTGTGTTGAAATTTGTATGATGAAACAATGTATTTTATCTCGAAAGCACCTACCTTTTAAAGTTTTGGAACAAACTCTTAGTTTTATGTTTTGACTGTACTTTATTGCTGGTTTTATCATCATATACTAGTGCCATGTTTCAGTGTCCGTATTTCTGCATATTTGTGTTGAAAATGTATTTTTAAAGTTACTTTTGTTAAAACATGTACCAATAGTGGATCCTGACTGTATTGTAACTGATTAAATGTAATGTTTTAACAGAGGATACTGGAAGAGAAGAGGTGAATCTCAGTCCAGCTAACTTTGAAAAATAGTTTGAAATTAAACTACCATAGCCAACTAAGATTGTATTTTACAGTTCTGATTGCAGCCAGAGATGAAATGTCTGTGAAGACAAGGACGGGGAATCCTTGCTGTATTGCCCATAGCAGTGAACTAATTCCTAATCTGGAAGGGTGGAAGTTTGAAATTGTTTTATGACTTTCAGGAGCTGCAACAGATCTTAGCAAAGCTCTAGGTGTGTAAAGCAACACATCTATGCTAAATCCCTGGTAGTTTCTAGTAAAGGGGGTAGTATGGAAGCCAGAAATCAGATGACCAGATGTAGGTGATGTCATTCTGTAATCCATTACTGAAATTATGTTTTAATACTAGATAAGATAAAAGTCTCTGTGCAGTCTGTTTTTGGAACCTGACAAAGAAGGACCCCTCACCTACTTCATCTTGCCTTGCTCTACTATGTGACCAGGGACTAGTAATTCTTTAGATCAGTCAGGAAAATATAGTGAGATTAGTTAAGTACTGTTTTTCTGTATCTGTGTTATTCTATTCATCTGTGTTATTTTAACATTTCCTGTGACTGAAACTTTAGCGTTTATTGTAAATAGATATTCCTTATGTTCATTATTTTATTATTTTATTATTAAATATATTTAAACTTTTCATTGTGGCTGGTCCTTTAGAGAATATTTTACCCTTTGAAGGTACTTATATCTATTTGGTGACTCTGTGGCCACTCCTGAAAGCCTTACTACATTGGTCAAACAATATAATTTGTATTAATATTAATTTCACTCAGTATAATTGAGTACCCTTGTAAGAGCCTTAGAGTAGTGGCTTTGGAGTGTCTGGTGGTAGGGTAACTACCATATACTTTGGGCAGAATGGAGGACAGCTAGTAGATATGTGCCACCCTTTCCCAGGTGTGTATGCATGTGTGAAAATCAAATCTCATAGAGTGTGTGTGTCAGCTTCCTGGATCAGGGATACAGAGCACTGGTTTCACATAGAGGATGTTGTAGGACTTGGCTTGGACACTTGGTCAAGGACTCAACTCTACAGCTGTGCCAGTGGGGAGTCTTACTGGGGAATGCAGAGAGAGAGAGAGAGAGAGAGAGAGAGAGAGAGAGAAAACTAAACCCTGGACTGTCTGTGTGCTCTTAAGGGAAATTGTGCTTGATGCAGTGCATCTGGAACCACTGTGCATATCCATTTTTGTTCCAAGTGAGCATCCCTGTCCAGTGTGTCAGTGATGAGGATTCATGCTCCTTGATTACTGGCCCCGAGAGGGGATGTTACACACATATTCAGAATGTTCCTTACAAGCATACTAAATTTTCATCCCTATTAGACTCCCACTCCTTTTTCCATAACCATCATCTGAGTTTGCTTAATATTGTTGCTAAAATCCATTTACCATTAAACATAATTTCATTTATTCTTGCTTTTGATATAACTCATATGACATAAATAACTTTTTTCTATTCTCTTAACATATTCTTTACTTCTGTTCTTATAATACTTATGTTTAATCATATCCATATTTATATTATCCACTTCTTTTATATCTTCAAAAAATCTTCTTTATATAGTTTTCCCCAAAACTTTTTTTTAGTCTTTTACATTTCAAAAATACTCGTTCAGTAGTTTCTTCTTCTTGACAATGTAAACAAATTATATAACTTTTCTTTTTATATGGCTGACCCTGTGGGTTCTGTCACTCAGCCAGTTTGCAACCCATCTTGTGATGTATGGCATATATCTTTTACCAGTCTCCACAAAAAAATCTTTGCATTCTACTTTCTCATTACACCATTTGCTTCTTATTTTTATAGCTTTATTTTTTATTTTTTAAATTTTCCACTGGTTTTACATAGTAGTCTTTTATCATTACATTCTTATACCATATTTTCTTTCTTTTTCTATATTATCAGTTTTTATTTCCCAAAAAATATTTTTTTCTTAGTAACATTTTATTTCTTCATTTATACACTCTTTTTCTCTTTTACTCTTTTTTTTACCATACCCTCAAATGTATTATACTTAATGTTTATAAAATGTATTACTAATCTCTCATTTTTTCATTTATCCACTTTAATACTTTTTACAAATTTACCCACTGGGTTAATTCATCCTCAACCTCCTTCCTCTTTATTTACATACAAAACTCATCTTTTTAATGGGTTTAATTTAGAACTCCATATAAATGAAAAATATCTTCATTAATTCCTTTTCAAATACTGTTGGCAACATAAATATACTTGCTAAGTATGCTATTTTCCCATCAGTACTGAATTTATTAGATAATCCATGTTCCGCAGAAAAAACTGGTTTGTTTTATTTCTTCTATTGTTTTTTCCCATTGAATTCTACTTACATCCTTATTCCTAAATTTTATATATAATACAGAAATTTCATTAATTGAAAAATATAGACACTCTATCATTGCTATATCACCTAAACATTTACTTTTCTCTTTATTTAAAACCATCCCTATCATCTCTAGACACTCATTTGTACAAATTATTTATTTCATCCAAATTTTATTTTTTTGCAATTATTATAGTGTTATCTGCATATGATAACAGAACTGGAATTTTATACCCTACAGGTGTTATATACCTCAGCTTCTTCAGTTTGTAATTTATTTCACATATTATCATATTCAGAACTAATGCAAAGAATATACAACGTATTGGACAGCCCTGTTTTACACCACTATTCATATGCACCTCTTGGTTTAACTAGCCATTTACACGTATTTTTACTTTATTATTAGTATACACTCACATACATAACTTCCTAACTTTCTCACTTATATTATATTCTTCCATTATTACCCATAAGATTTCATGTTCAGTTGTATTAAATACCCTATTAGGGTCTCCAATTTGGTCTCTATCACATCGTTGAACACTCTAAATGTTGAATGCCTCTTCATTGAACCCTATTTGTCGAAGTCTTCATCTGTCAAATGATCACTTTAATTAACTTTTTCCTATGGTAAGTAACCAATGGACCATTATTGGGAGTTTGCTTTTCCCCACTGCAGTGCAATCTTAGAGCTGGTAGGAGGTAGTTAGGAGGGTGTGGGGGGTGCAGCTCCCCACCAGGGGGGGGTTAAAAAGGATGTTTTTGCTGTGGTCAGTAGGTTGGCCAACCTTTTACTTACTGTTGGAAACAGTTTCCCTTAAACAGTCATTCAATGGATGAAGTTTCAACAAATATATTTTGATGAAGAGGCATTTGACATTTAGAGCATTTGACAATGTGATACAGACCCCTCCAATCATGATTTTTGCTTCTTCTTTTCCATTCATAATATCATCAACAATTTCTCTATCATTAACAATTCTTGAGAAACCTTCCCTTTTGTACTATATATATAATATCTTCCAAAATATTTTCCATTTTAGTTTCAGATCACTTTTGTATTATTTTCATAAAGATCTTATAATCATTATTTAATAGTATCAGTCTCCAGTGTTTTTAATTGTCTTCTACCTTCTTTTGTTCATATGAATTTAAGTATTCCACTATATAACTCTTTATACATAAAACCTTCATTTAACCATTCATTCAAAATCTTTAAAAACTTTTTGTTTGTTAATTGCTTACATTTGTATTCATTTAATACCTTATTCCATCTGGTCTTGTAGCAAAATCTATATTTACTTGTCCTAATACTTTATCTAGCTCATATAAAGAAATCTCCTTTTCCATCAACCTTGTTCTCTTTTTCTGTTAACTTTTTTTACTTTCTATGCTTTTTTTCACTACATTCTTTTTTCTTTAAACATTTCTTGTACATATTGCATTACACTATTCATAATCTTTTCCTGCGTTCTTTCTATTTCTCCTTTTACTTTTTTCTATTTCTCTCATTATACTACTATCTTCCTTTACTCGTCTGTTTAAGTAACTCAACGCTTCTTTTCTTTTCCTTGTAAAAAATATATTTGCTTACATAGCAATTTTTTTTCTTGATTTCTTTCATATAATTATTTTTCTTTGTCAAAGTACTTTCTATCATTATGTTTTAAATCTTCCAATCCATCATTATGTGTTCTTTTATAACTTTCTTTCTCTACTTTTCTCACATCATATTGATACTGTAAAAACATTTTTATATTTTCCTTAAATATCATCCACCACTCAGACCAGTTTTTATAAAATGTTCTCAAAGTAATATGATCTTTCCGTAATGGTATTTCTAATCTCTTTCCTTTTTCATTCCATGCTTTCTCATTTATCCTTTTATTTCTTTGCCTACGTTTATATATTCCTTATTTTTCTTTATCTCTAGCAATATTGCAAGATGATCCAAAAACACTGTTTCAACTACTTCCCCTTCTCCTATAACTAAACATTCTGACACTGTAAAATAATTTGTTTCGGTTTTATACATACCCTTTTGTAAGTCCTTGAATTTTTTGACCCAACATTTTAACTTACCACATCTTATAACTTCTAACATTTTTTTTATATCATTTCCTTTCTTTTTGCGCTTGCCTTTTTAATCACAATTAAAGTCTTCTGTTGTTATAATATTCACATTTATCACTACATAGTCTAAAATCTGATGAAATAAGTTTCCTCTTGCTTTACAATTAGTACAAGCATATCATGTTATAATTCTATATACTTGTTCCCTCCATTTTAAATCTATAGTGGTTAATCTTCCCATTTTTGCTAAAGTTACATCTAATATTTTTACTGTATTTCAACAGAATACACATATTTCAGAATATCTTTCATTTCTCAAATTCCAGATTATCTTTCCACCCCTTAGTTTCTCTGTAATCTTTCTGTATTTGTTAAATATCTTGTGCCTTCTAATGAAATTTCATCTATATCACATGTATTACACCATTCCAAAACCCCTGTTCTTCCTACTGTATTCTTTATACTATTTACTTTCACAAAAAACACTCTAAAATGTTGATTTTCCCTTTTCCTTAGGTTCATATGCTCATAACGAGTTAATAGGCTAGCTGCCTTAATGAGGCATTCTTATCCTAGCCAATTTCCCTCCTGAAGGTGAGAATCAAACATGGTACCCTGTGTCTGTGAGTCAGACACCTTAATCACTATTAAAAATGTAAACGCTGGTATACAAAAACTAGAAACACAGTCCTGGCAAGCAGAGCTCTAATAAAGGCGGTCCCTCCTCAATGAACACATGGTAATGTAGCAGAAAGAACCACAATGGCTCAGAAGTATTGAATGAAGGTATTTAATAATCCCAAACCATACAATAGAAAAAAACACAGCAGAGTTACACAGCAGGATTAAGCACTTTCATCTCCTTGCATAAATGTTAAATGTTTTTATCGCATAAAGATTCTATGTGTTACAGTCTTTCTTTTTTTATATTCTCCAAAAAATGTTCCATTGAGAAAAAAAGCAGACTTCAATATAATGTCTCAAGTGCCTCTTTGTTAATAAAAAGAAATTATCTTACCTCATATTCTTTTACAACCAAAGGAGCTATTAAGTTGTTGCACACTTCATACCTGTCTATCTCTTTGTCTTCTTTACTTTCAATCCTTACCACATACTTCTCTTTTCATTTTCTTCTGACTTTTTCTATTCTGCTACTTTCCCTTTGCCTTCTTTTACTTTGTCGGTATATGTTTTCTTTCCCATCTCACCAGTATTCTTCAGGATTGTCTTGCATCCTCATTTTGTATTTTCTCCATAATATCCTCCAGGAAATGTCTCCTTCATTGCTCACTCTGCATCTCCATTTCCATAAGTAAATCATCCAGCAAACCTCCCTGTGATGATATGAGGTAGTGCCATCTGTATCAGGGAGAGTAGGGCAGTGCATGTGTAATATATGCCAGAAGGGCTAGCTGGAGTTTTGTAAATAATTTTATGTCATATACTGATTTGTGCAGATGCTTGAGTTAAAAATGTATTTGTAAAGTTGTTTGTATTAAAAATGCATCAACAGTGGATCCTGCTGGACAGAAAAGAGATACACATATATGTCAGACAGCATTATTATAACTGATTAAATGTATATGCTTTAACAGTTAATTCTGAAAGGCAAGAGTCCAGCTAATTTTGAAAAATAGGTTGAAAATTAAATGGGTTGATTTAGACCATAAAGATTTTATCTTACCGGTCTGATTGCAGCCAGAGACAAACATGTCTGTGAAAACCAGGACTAGGAATCTTGCTGTATTGTCTTTAGGGGTGAACTAATTGCTACCCAGGAAGGGTGGACATTGTTGCAACAGATCTTAACAAACCTCCAGGTGTTTATTGTACCAGAGTCAGAGGACCAGATGTGATGTCATTCTGTAACCAGCACTGAAATGATTCTTTAGATATTAGTGAGAGATATGATGGAACTCTTGCAACAGCACTTTGTTTTTTGGAACCTGACAGGAAAGATCTCTCACAGATATCTTACACAACCACACACTTCATCTTGCCTTGCTATAGTAAGCAACTCAACACTCATCATCTTTTCTTGCTGTAGTAAATAACTTAAATAGGGGAATAGTAATTCTTTAGTCAGTCAGGAAATATAGTGAGATTAGTAAAGTACTGTTTTTCTGATCTGTGTAAATCTATCCAACTGTGTTATTTTTTATATCGCCATTGACTGAAACTCTGGTGTCTATTGCAATTAGATATTCAGTGTTCTCATATTATCTGTTGCATTATTTATTATTAAATATTTCTATACCTTTCATTGTGGCTGTTTTTTTAGAGGATACCTTTAACATCTTAAGAGTACTTATGCTTATTTTAGTGACACTGTATTAATTTTACTCAGTGGAATTGGATACCTTTGTAATAGCCTTAGAGTAGCTGGCTGGTGGCAATGTAATTACCTTATAGTCTGGGTAGAGGTGGCACAGCTGGTAAATCTGTGTCAGCCTTTCCCAGGTGTGTGTGTGTGTGTGTGTGTGTGTGTGTGTGTGTGTGTGTGTGTGTGTGTGTGTGTGTGTGTGTGTACGTGAAAATCAAATATCCAAGTGTGTGTGTCAGCTACTTGGAACAGGGACACAAAGCTCCAAAGTGGTCAGTGTAGAGTCTTGTTTGGGGTCTGGAGAGAGAAAGAGAGTCTAGCCCAGGTCTGGAGTGTGCTTCCTGTGTGCTCTTAAGGGAAACTGTGCTTGGTGGAGAGAGCTGCATCTGAAAATACTGTGTATATCCAGTTTTATTCTTAGTGGCCATCCCTCACTGGAGTCAGTATTGAGGCTTGAGGCTCCTTGATTACTGGCCTGGAGTAGGGACCATCACACTCCTGACTGGAGGTTTGCAATTATGCATCTGTGCATCTGTCATTTGCTGACTCATCTCCATCAAAAGATTTCTTTGAAACATTTCCTCAGAATCCTGCATGCATTCCCTGGTCTTGATATTGGCTTTCTCCTCCATTTCTCTCACCATTCCATTATCTCCCTCTCTCACCATCTGCCTCTCTGTTTCTCCAGGTCACCTCTGCACCTGGAATGGAAACAAGATGTGCTCATGCAAAATGGATCCCACCTGCAGCAGTGACAAGTAGGGGAAGTTCCCTTACAGCCTGTTCAAATATTTTCTAGTAGAATAAATACACCTTGAATCTCATCTGAAAAGAGGCTACTAGCCAAATGGGACTAACTTGGTCAACAAAGGAAAAATAAATAAATAACTTAAGAGAGGAATGTATCCTGCATGCAAGGTCCCTTTTTAAAGAGGAATAAGTCATTGTTATATATCAGATAACATGTCAAATGTTGCTACTGGTATACACATTACATCTGGTAACATCTAAGTGTAATGAGAGTAATACATGTCATGTACTGGTCAACATGACAATGCAAACAGCCAACACGGGAATGCAGAAAAAAGATTGTGCTGATAGGGAAGACTGCAATTTGGGGTGAAGAGAATAGGAAAGGGGGCTGAAATGTACTGGAAAAACTGGCAAAGGAACCAACGTATTGGGAGCAAATAATTAGTGAGGGAAAGGTAATAGGATGGGAATGGGCCAAGAAATATTTTGAGCTGCAGGCTAGAAATTGCCTTCCCTTTCAGTGATTCATATCAGAGTGTAGGCAAAGAGAAAGGAATAGGGGGATCCTAAGTGATAAACCTGCACTGGTAGAGTTTTTAATAGAGTCTAGAGCAGAAGCTGCTGTTAAAAAAGGGATAATTGGAAGGCATATAAAATGTTACATGATGACTATAGGAAACAGTCAGAGGAGGTTAGAAAGGATTGAGAATAGAAATTGGATAAGCAATTCACAAAGAAACAACGGGAGGATATATTCATGGCTCCCAAACATACAACAAAGTCTAGAAGATTAAGGACCTCTGCTTGAAAGTATTTGCATAGGTAATTTTATACCTCAAAGCAGACTCCAAAGAATTTTTCCTTGGGTAAATTGCAAATGTTGGAGGTGTGATGAGGAAGAAAAACATAATTTGGAACATATTGTTTGGGAGTGTAATGAGTTGGCAGACTTTAAAAATTCACTGTAGACTGCTGTGCCAGAAAGACTGGGTGACAAATTAGTGTAACTAAGGAAATGTTTTTTGAGCTGTGATATGGAATTCAAATTGCCTAGACATAGTAAGGCCTTGCTTAGTTTAATTCTGGTGGCTGTCAAAAAAGCAAATACTAGAAAACAGAAATCAAAGTCTAAGCCAACTGTAATGGAAGTAGTGAATACAGTAATAGAGCTAAATGAACTGGAAGTGGGATCTTTAGAAAAGGGTAGGAGCAAATTACATAAATGGGAATTGTGGGAATAATACATGTAGAATAATGTTTTGGAGGAGGAAAGAGGTTTAATGGAAGGCAGGAATTGAATGCGCTATATAATGTTTGACTGACGATGACTGTAGAGAAAATTATACATGATGTATAATGTCTGCAACTGAAAATATGTCAATATGGTTTGTTTTCATTTACAGAAATGCATGACTGACTACATCATAAGTGATAATTCAATAAATATGTTTCTTTAAAAATATATATATACCACAAAATACCTGTTACCGATAAGAAAAATGGCAATATAAGTAGAACAGACTGTTTTAAGACTGAATTAGCATTTGTGTTATATACAGGACTCATATTCAGAAATGGAATTAATTCAACATTAAACTGCAATTGCTATGAATAATGCTGGAAACTGACTTTATTTATTTAACATTTGGAAAGTCTGACTGGGGCAGAGCCCATTTTCATTGGAGGCCTGGGGAGAAATGCTTCAGACATATGTCTCTGAAATGGGGGAGGAAACCAGTCCACAGATAGGAAACCCACATGAATGCAGGGAGGGCATCAAGACTCCACATAGAAGGCACTCCAGTCAAGAAGTGAGCTGGAAAACCTCTTGCTGTGAGGTGAAAACACTAACCGCTGTACCACTGTACTGCTGACTTATTCTATTACAATAACCTTATACAAGATGTATAATGTCTGCAACTGAAAATATGTCAATATGGTTTGTTTTCATTTACAGAAATGCATGACTGACTACATCATAAGTGATAATTCAATAAAGATGTTTCATTAAAAAAATATATATATACCACAAAATACCTGTCACCGATAAGAAAAATGGCAATATAAGTAGAACAGACTGTTTTAAGACTGAATTAGCATTTGTGGTATATATAGGACTCATATTCAGAAATGGAATTAATTCAACATTAAACTGCAATTGCTATGAATAATGCTGGAAACTGACTTTATTTATTTAACATTTGGAAAGTCTGACTGGGGCAGAGCCCATTTTCATTGGAGGCCTGGGGAAAAATGCTCCAGACATATGTCTCTGAAATGGGGGAGGAAACCAGTCCACACATAAGAAACCCACATGAATGCAGGGAGGACATGCAGACTCCACACAGAAGGCACTCCAGTCAAGAAGTGAGCTGGAGAACCTCTTGCTGTGAGGTGAAAACACTAACCGCTGTACCACTGTACTGCTGACTTATTCTATTACAATAACCTTAACTTCACACAATGTATTGTTTTACTTCCCTTAAATGTCTAGGATTAACTGAGATTAAAAATACTGCAGCAATGTCAGTGATTAATGTGCTCAAATCAATATTCTCAAGGCAGACCTCTGAAGTGTGAAGAATTTTGCAGAATGCCCAGATTTTTGCCTCATATTTTTCATCTTTTTTTCATAATTTTTGGTTTTCTGGCAAACCAATGGGGACTGAAGTCACTAAATAATGACAGACATTTGAGCTTTAGATTTCATATCTTTCAGAAAACTCATGCTAATACAAAACCTGTTATTCAATCAGCATTCCAACTTTATGAGTAATTTTTAAAATCTGTCCCTGTTTTTTGCTCTTGTTCCTCCATTAGTTTTGACTTTGTCCACAATTCTTGCACCAATAGGTTGAGAGGTATGCCTCAAGGTATCATATACCAGAACATGTCATGTCAGTCAATGGTCCACAGTTTACATTTGAAGTTTTTCTAAAGCTTGGGAATTCAAGCACGTTAAGCAAACTATAAAGTATCCACAATCTAATGGGCAAGTTTAGCATATGATTTAAGCTGTAAAGAATATTCTCAGCAAACATGACATGTTAAGTCAAATGGATTGTTAATTATCAATACTGAAGTGCAAAAACATACCATTAAAGGGTTAAGACTGAGAACAAAGCTTCCTATATTCTTTTCATTGCTGTTACTGGAAAGCAGGAAAAGAATGTCTATTCAGAAGACTGCAGAAATAGAAACAGTTCTATGAATAAGAGGCAAAGGACTTGACATTATTAAAGGAAAGAAAAAGGGTCATTGTAACACTAGTTCAGAGCTTTGGGCAGAAGCTGTAATTTCCAACATTTATGTTATTGTATTTTCCAGTGTTTGATGTAGAATAAATTCAAAATAACAAACTATTAGACAAAAAACCTTGATATGACAAGTAGCAAGTATATGCCTTTTAACTTCTTATCTTTAAATATCTAAATCCTGATTTCTAAGAAATCAAATCGGAGAAGCATGCAATTAGATTAATTGAGATATAGCTGGCATATGTTAAGAAAATAAGTGGTGAATAAGAAGATAATTTTACACAAAATATATACAACTATTTACAAATTTACAAACAGTGCTACAATTTGCTAAAAATAATAACTGGTCATTAAGTTGTTATGAGAATCAGAAATGAAAAATCATCACTTATTTCCACTTGCTAGTTTTCAAGAGGAATGGACCTCCAAAGTTAGGGAGGGACAGGTTAATGTATATAATCATGTTATAACTTCTATTAATATCTGTTCTAGTATAGTATTCCAAAGCTTGAGATAGTTTATACACTTATTTCTATTACCTATAATGCGCTTGTGAGATATAATATATTTCGAGGCCATGTTAGTGAAACCTTTCCATTCTATTTTTGTCCTGTCTAGCCAATTTTGTGTGATATAAAGTTTGGCTAACTCAAAGACAGCAATCAGGCCACTCAAATCTGATATGGGCATATCAACTGGGCTCACATGCAGTATAGCAAATTCCCAAGATAAGGTAGAGTTCCCATATCCCATTTTCTCAAGTTTGACCTTAATGAGTTCCATAGGTTTTGTGCATCTTTACAGTACCAGAGAATATGCAAGAGGTCAGCCAACTGTGATGGGCAGAAAGGGCAAAAGGGGGAGTTGCTTGGGAAGAATTTGTTAAGACATTCTGGTGTATAATAGGCATTATTGTTAATCATTAACTGGGTATACACCAGTTTCATGTATGAAGAGAATTTGTATTATTAAAAGCCTGAGAGAGTTGAGTGTCTATTAATCCAGGGTTTTTGTCTTTCCAATAGTGAACACATGAGAGAGACGTTTGGTACTTCATAGCAGAACTTAGCTTGTTTGAAACGGATAACATCTTATTTTTAAGTTTTATAAATTCTGTTAGAGATTGTGCAAGTTTAATTTCTTGCAACTGTGATTTCTCTGCACCCAAAGTAGCGATCTTACATGGTAAAGGTAGATGACATGCCACTGAAACATGAGACAACTAGCGAGTCAGATGAGTATGTTCAAAAAGGAATTGTCCAGAGACTATAGTGAAGCAACCAGTGAATCAGCCTTCAGCAATACCAGTGTATGAAGATACCAGAACCAGTCTACCAGTGAACCATATGTTGAACTGTTAAGTACAGCTCTCATTTTACCACGGGGGTTACTACTCAGTTTTTAGATTTTTCTCCCTTATTTTGCAACAACCACAAGCATACATGAAATCTGCTGATTTTGAGACCCTTTCTATTTCATTTTGCTGATGCCTGAATATCATCTGTATACACATTCAGATCACATGTCTGCAACTCTACCGAATGCTGTTTTCCTATTTTTAACTTTGGGAGATATTATCATAGACAGTTAATCCACTGAATGAGTTCTCCAACTATTTTTTAAACCATTTTCTCCTCTTTTTATTTTATGGTTGGTTTTAAGAGGAATAAGGCTAGATTAAAAATAGCAACATAATGGCATGATTCATACCAAGGTACCATCTTCAGTTTCATGTCTTAAGGGGGAGTGGGGTTCTTCCCAGAAAATATACATAGATGAGCGACAGCATCCAGTGTTGTAGTGATTTTATGGGAGATTGTTGGGTGTTTTTATCGTGTATCATCAAGCCTAATCCAGATCAGAATAAACATTTTCAATAATTAAGTAAATGAAAATAATTTAAAATACAATTACTAATAACAGTTGTACTTTCTGTAGTGAAAAATTGTCATATAGTTGTTTAGTTCAGTGAGAAGTAAGAAGAATATGTACATAAAATAATTTATGAAAATCTACAGCCACTTATTTTTATCATGTGGATGCTCAGATACATACTTTAGTAGTTACAGTCAAAGGCAATGTGTAAGCACTTTGTGTAGGTAGATACCTTAAAGTATTCGTGATAACACAGTGGTACAGTCACCACTGGCAGCTCGTGTGATAAGTCTTATAGCATGTACAATAAAGATTCGGCTCTGTTATATAATGGATGGCATAGATCTAAATCTGTTATATAAAGGAAGACAGAATTTTAAACACCTCTACTCTGAATCACAGTGACATGCAGCTTTTTCTGGAGTGTATCTGTATCTGATATGATAAAATTGCAAGCCAAAAGTCAGAATAATTGCAGTCCTCAGATTTATTTATTTATGTAGTGTCATTTATTTACTGAGGAAGTCCAGCTGAGCCAAATTATACCCATTTTCTGGGGAGGCCCAGGGGAAAAGCTGCAATGTTATTACAATGCTATTACAAAAACATACAATGAGTGCTATTGCAATATTGTTACAACTAAAATAACATGAGTGGAATATGATATAAAATGATTGAAATACATACAAAAGACCCAAACCAGGCATGTCCAAGGGTCAGCTTCCGGTGATTTCTCCTGTCCACCTGGTGAATCTGGGCATACTGGGGCAATGCAGCAATTGCCTCATGTACACAGACAACCCTCTCCTCCTACCACCCAACACTACCACCTGTGAGAGATGCACTTACATAGCCAAAATGGAAGCAAAGCTCTCTCCACCCAAGATTGTGCTAAACAGTCAAGAGGAGAAGGTTAACACCCACACTACACCTCAAGCAACACATAGCCCTTCTAAACTTGCACCACCAACACCCACATATAGCAACACTAAATCCACATATGCAGAGGCCCTTAACTGCAACCTGCCCAAGCAACAAAGACCTCTGAAGCTGAAATGCAAACAAACACCAATCACAACCAATGTGTCACATAGTTCACAACACCAGTGTGCCACCCAGCAACAGCCCCTAAGGCAAGACAATGTACCTAACACTTTAGTCATAGGTGACTCTATAGTCCGGCACACTGATGTCCCTCTCACCAGGTTGAATGAGGAGAAAATTACAGTCAGCTGCCTGTCGGGTGCCAGGATCCGCCACATAACGCATGCACTCAAGTCACTCCACAACAAGTACAAATATGACTCTGTCATTGTCCATGTTGGAGTGAATGACTTGAGATGTACCTCCCTGGACTACATGAAAAGAGACATGGAAGAGCTCTCGGATCATGTGGCCCAGGCAGGTATGACCCTAGCCCTGAGTAGCATCCTACCTTCGCCCAGAATGATACCACAATATAAGGATAAAATGATTGACTTCAACAATTGGCTAAGCTTATGGTGTCATTCAAAGGGGATCCAGTATCTGTCTGCCTGGGATGACATGATTGACAGACCACGATGCTTTGCCAGAGATGGTCTGCACCTGTCGCCCCTGGGATTCAGGTTACTGGCTAAAGCTCTTGCCACCCCTATAGTGCCTTTTTTAGGCAAACTTCAAAGGACAAAACCACCACCATAACAGGTACAAGCATGCAAAATCTGAAGGTAATGCTACTCAATGCTAGAATTCTAAACCTCAAAATGCACTCTCTCGAGGCACTCCTAAAAATGGAGAACATCGATATCTGTGCAGTAACTGAGACCTGGTTCAAGGCTCCAGAGAGCACCCCTGCAATACCAGGCTACAACTCTTACCACACTTTACGGCCACCAAACCAGGACCGAAACACCAAGGATATTCACACCACCAGGCTAGTTGGTCAACACAATGTGTCTGAAATTCTCCAGGTGCAACTAACACTAGGTAAGACTGCAATCCAAATTGTAGCTTGCTACAGATCCCCCACCATACCCCAAGATTCTCACTACACCTTTCTAAACATACTGGAAAATATTAAGATAGAACCAAACACCCTAATACTGGGTGATTTTAACTACCCTGCCATTAACTGGGAAAACTACTCATGTCCCAACAACTTTGCGCAACGGTTCTTGGAATTCATAAATTCCAATGCCCTGGATCAACTAATCCATAGTCCCACCAGGGGCTCCAATATCCTAGACTTGGTCATTACCAACATGGAAAATCAATGCTCCATACCTATGGTCACCCCCTCGTTAGTCAAGTCTGACCATAAGCTAATCACCCTTAACATCCACATCCCACCCCCACCCCCCAGTAAAGAAACCACCATAAAAAACTTCTCCAAAGCCAACTTCATGCTACTCAAGTCAGAAGTGATAAACTTCATGACACCCATGCAGACGAGAACTGAAAGTTCAACTGCTGAATCCTACACTAAGGCACTGTACGAGCACATCCACTCATGCATGAATCGTGCCATCCCAAATAGAACCAAAATGCTCTTATCCAAAAAAAGGAAGCCAATCTGGTGGTCCCCTGCCATAAACAAACTTTACAACAAAAGGAAGAAACTTTTGCAGAAAAGAGGAAAATCCCAGAATGCAAAAAACTCCCTTACTAGCCTCAGTAAGAAAGTGAGATGCCTCATAAAATCCTCCAAAGCTAGTTACGAAAATAAAATTGCCAAAGATTCCAAAGACAACCACAAAGCATTCTATAACTATGTCAAGAATCTAAATGGCAATGCTCAGATCTGCTCTGAGCTAAAACAGAATGGCATTAAATATACTGATCTGAAGGATATTGCCAATATCCTGGCAGATCTATTCAGTGCCAACTTCACCCCCCCTACCTCCTAAATGGCCCATCTCAATACCGGAAGATTGCCAAATTCCAGTAATAACGGCTACACAGGTACAAAACGCACTCTCTAAAGCCAAGAATACAGCATCCATGGGACCAGATGACATCCCGGGCTGTGTACTACATGAACTACAATATGAACTGGCACCTCACCTAAGTGTCATGTTTAATCATAGCCTCACCTCAGGTTTCGTGCCCACTGAGTGGCGCAGAGCTACAGTTATCCCAATCCACAAGGGGGGATCCACCTTGGATCCCGGAAACTACCGTCCCATAAGTCTGACAAGCCTTATCTGCAAGGCCATGGAGCGTATTATCATGGAACTTATAAACAAAGACATTGGCAACCTACAAACACTGGACCCCACCCAGTTTGGGTTCGTGAAGGGCCGATCTTGTCTCCTGAACCTGATTGACTTCTTTGAATCAGTCTCCAGAGCCATGGACAAGGGTAAGGTGGTCCACACAGCCTATCTAGACCTTGCCAAGGCCTTTGACACCATCCCCCACTCTGGAATCATAGATAAACTTACTAAGTTGGGCATTAATCCCTATGTCACCCAATGGGTTGCTAAATGGCTTACTGATAGAACCCTCACTGTAAACGTAGCCGACTTCAAATCCAGCTCCAGACAAGTGACAAGTGGAGTACCTCAGGGTTCAGTCCTGGGGCCGCTCTTGTTTGGCATCTACTTCTCTGAAGTACAGGTCAACACTAAGGGACTCTGGCTAACAAAGTTTGCAGATGACTGCAAACTGGGAGCCATTATTGAATCCCCAAATTATGTGGATACTCTACAAAAGGGCCTTACAGAAACAGATGCTTGGTGCCAGAGCCATGGGCTCAAGCTCAATGCCAAGAAATGTATTGTTATCCCCTTTGGGAAAAAACATGTATCCATGAATTACCATATAGGTGGCAGTACACTAAACACAGAAAGTGTGATAAGAGACTTAGGGACACAGGTGGACAGTGGTTTCACCTTCGATAACCACATCACCACAACAGTCAGGAAATCCTTCTATGTGGCACACCTCATCACAAATGGCTTTTCATCCAGAAAAAAGGAGGTCATTGTCCCACTGTACTCATCCCTCATTAGACCCATTATAGAATACAACGCCCCATTTGTTATGTACCTCTCAAGACATCTGCAACAACTGGAAAGGCCTCAGAAATACCTCACTAAAAGAATCACAGGCCTAAAGCAGATGCCCTACGCTGACCGCCTTAAAAAACTCCAGCTATACTCTGTCGCATATCATCTACTCAGAGGCGATCTCTGCTTAACATACAAGGCCATGTCAAACCCAGAGCTGTTGGACATGCTACACTTAAAGAAATCCCAATCCCTCAGAGCTACACGCTCCAGGGTTCTAAACCTTGTCATCACAATAAACAAAACATGCTGGAGGGATAGGTTCCTGACCCAGAGACTCCCCAAACTCTGGAATAGATTGCCCATACATGTCAAGCAGAGTGCCTCTTTGGACCTCTTCAAGAGGAACCTTGACGATTGGATGGGAGAAAGGAAATTCACCCCAGGGATCACGTCAGTCGCCCTGCTAGACAGGGGTCCAGGAAAGTAAATAATGTGGGAAGAAATAGCCAGGGAATTGTTATGGCTAGGCTTGTATAGGCCGTAGGGCTGATAGCCTAGTACCAACCTATGAACCTATGAACCTATGAACATAGTATTTAAATTTAAATAATTTAAATACATACTTAATGTTAAGAAATACATACTTAATGACATACTATATATAGAATGTACAGGATTAAGTATTTGTATTCAAGAGATAGATCGCCGTTATATAGAACAAGGTTCATGAAAGCTTGATGTGTGTAGTAAGAGTTACTGAGAAAGGAATTAACAATGTAAGAAAAGCAGGAGAGAGGAACAAAATAGCAATGAGGAAAGAGGGGGTAGAGTAAGAGAAAGGAGTAAGAGTTACTGAAAAAAGGAAGTAACGATATAAGAAAAGCAGGGGAGAGGAATAGAATAGTAATAAAAGAAGCGGAAGTGGTGTAAGTAGCAAGGATTAGTGGTAGGGCATGAAAATAAAAGGATATAGATTAGGTGAGATAGAAAAGTGTATGTTTAGCCAGGAGTGGAGTAGGAACATATCTATGGTTTTGACAGGAATTCTTTTAATGTAAGTTTAAAGGCTGGAAGATTTGGGTTAACTCTAATTGTTAAAGGTAGAGAGTTCCAGCCTTTGGCTACATTGAAAGAGTATAGACTTTGACCAGAATTTTTGTTGGGGCTATGTGTGGAAAGAAGTTATTTATTCTCTGATCTAAGGGATCTTTTAGATAGTTACGAAATACTGAGTTGAAGGCAGGGCAGGCAGTGAGTTTGTGCATAATTTTGTAGGTGGTTATAAGTTGAAGGTAGGTGAAGTGTTGTGGGAGTTCCAGTCAACTGGGAGAGTATAGAGCTATACATTGATGAGTGGGTGTTTCTCATTAGTAGCAAATTTGTCAATTTTGTTTTTACACATTTCAAGCTTTGTTTTTAGTGTAGATTGTATTTTAATGAGTACTGGGACACAATACAAATGTGAGGGTAACAGATACATAATAGCAAGGGTGTATTTGGTGGGTGCATTTAGGAATTGTTTATGCCTGTAGAGAATTCCAAGTTTCTGATTTGTTTTTTTCCATACTATTTTGGATATGAAGATCAAATTTAAGATTTGTATTTGTTGTCACTCCTGTTAGCTTAGTAAGGGGAATTACTTCAATTATTGTGTTATTTTGGGAGAGTATTGTGAAATGAGTTTTATTTATTTAGGGGTTATTTTAGGGGTGAAAAAGAGGAGCTTAGATTTTTTGGGGGGGTGAGTAGCAGTTGGTTATTACTGAGTCAGGCCTAAACAGAGGTGGAGGCCTGTTGAGTAATTTGTTGAAGGTGAGGCAGGATGTTGGAAGAGCAGATGATAGTCAAGTCACATGCACACTGTACAAAAGAGCTCTGAGAGAAAGAGATGTATAGATTATTTGTGAAAAAAATTAAATAGGAGGGGGCTGAGTATACAGCCTTGGGGGACTCCAGTGATATTCTGTAGATATGGAGAGAGGGAAGCTTGCCATTTTACTGCCTGTTGTCTGTTTGATAAATAGAAACTTTTTTCCATAAGCTGGGGATATAGGACTTATTGACAGAACTAGTAATGAGGATGCTAATAGGATAGGTGGTAGCCTCTGTGGCTAGTTTTAGGTATTCCAGTAGGAGGTTATTTGCAGATGAAAAGCAAGTTTTGATTTTAAGCAGCATTTTTTTAAAGCTTATAGGCACGGTTGGAAGGGAGAAGATGGGGAGTCATTGGAGCTGTGACTAGAGTAGACAGATGTAAGTGAATTAGAGAGAGTGAAGTCAGATGAAGACTGAGAAGGTAAAAGGTTGGAGGTATTGTTGGTTGGGTTGGGGAGGAGTAGGAGGAAGTGACATCTGGTTTGGGGGTAAGTTTAGATATATATTCTATGAAATATGTATTGAATTTAGTAGCTATTTGAGTAGGGGAGTTGTTTGGGAAAGGACTTGGATCGTCTTTGTTTCCAGTGTAAAGTAGGAAGGATACAGCAGACCAGATTCTTTTTGTGCTATTTTTGCGGTTGATTTGAAGTTGAGTATAATACAGTGTTTTGGTCCTTGTTAACTTTTGACCTGATAGCACAGCTGTCTGTATAGTTGTAGGTCTTTGTCATTTTTATTTCTTTCCAGTTATACCAGGATGTGTCTCCATCTTTTCTTGGGAGTTTGCTTGTCTTAGTGAGCCAGGGGGCATAATACGTTTTGATTCATTTAGTGCACTGTGGGGCTAGGCTATTGAGGGTGTTTAGAAAGACTGTATTAAAATGTTCTACTGCTTAATTCAATTATACAGGTTTTAAGTTAGCCAAGCTCATTGCTTATAATAACTTGATTAAAGACTGTTGGTTACATTTTTGAGGTTATGGGAAGTTGTGAATTTGTATTTTGTGGTATGAGTTAGTTCTATGAGCAAAGGCTGGTAAATGGTCACTAAGGGTATCTGGGACTGCGCTTGCTGCAGTAAAATGATATGGGCTGGAGACCAGAATCCAGTTAATTGGTTTGTAGATGATTTTGGTGAACAGCTACAGGTTCATATTAATTGTTGGAAAGTTTGAGGAAATTGCCTGCCAAACTATATTAATGTCTGCAAGGATGAGTGTTTCATTTGGCATTGTCTCTGATAACAAGGATATTATTTCTTCTAGTATGGAAATGTTATTTCCTGGGGATAAAGGGTAAAGTGATACATAAGTGTTTTGAATTGTTTAATTTTAGGTATGAGATAAGAACTTCTGCATCATCAGATTTAGGGATGGTGTTTGAATGAGGAGTTATTGCAAAGGTATTAGAGAAAATAAGGGCTATTACACCTCATTTCTTGTAAATTTTATCCAGTCTAATAATATTATTGCTAGCGGGAAGCATTTCATAATCTTTTATATTTGGTTAAAGTCAAATCTTATTTTTAGCTAGGATATCTGGAGTATGGTAGATTATCAAGGCATGTACATCTGTAATTTTATTACATATACTTTGAAAGTTTTATAGCAACTAGGTTTAGAATCTTAGGATATGGAGTATGGTTTGGACACTGGAATGGTCATGGGTTTGGATGTATATCACCACGATAGTGATGTATGAGAAATAATTTCTATTTATAATGGTTGTTTTTGAATTGACAGGTATGAATTTTATTTTCAGGTTAGGATGGCTACTGATGAAGAATTTGGGTTTGGAATAATAATGCTTCTATCTGAAATAGGAAAACAGGGTGGGAAGATGTCAAAAAATCTACTAGAGAAGTAATTGTGTTGCTGGTGGAGGTAACTACAGTGGTTTGTTTTTCAAGGCTTAAATTTGGTAAAGATTTTTTTTAGGAGAGGAGGAAGAGAAGTATAAGGCTGGAAGAAAACAGTTTGGCTTAAGCAAGGTTGTATGTTTGGTAAAGATATCAGCGGTAGGAGTTAAAATGGATATATATTAATAGGAAAGGTTTCAGGTATACATAGGAGTGGGAAGGGTTACACTTCTGTATGGTATTAAGGGAGATAGAATAGGAGTTATAGTCAGGATGAAACTATGAGGGACAGATTGTAGTAAGGATCAGGTAAGTTGTGGCTTTATAGAAAATGAGATAAGGAGGAAAGGTAGTGATCACTGGATGATAGTGCTTGAGCACAGAATGGAGGAGAGGGTTAGGGGTGGAATTATATGAATTATAAGTGAACAGCATGTGGGAGTGGGTGGAATTGTGTGTGGGGTAGGGTAGGATAGGGGAGCAGAGCAAGTTGGACCATCTGGGCTGTTGTCTTGTCAAAAAAAAAATAATGAAAACTGAAAAAAAAAACTAAAACAAGGTAGGGTAATGTCTCTACTTTATTGCAAGTAACAGGTGCTGTCTGATAAAATAGCTTGAAGTCCAACTAAGTTATCTCCATTGAAAGATGCTGAATTATTTTGCTTTGGTATGGATTTATAAGGCAGCGATTAGAGGATAAAATGTTATGTCCTGCACAGTTTGGATATATTTTCTTTTTCTTAGGTTGAACAACATTAGGAGTAATTAAGCAGGGTACAATGATGAGTAGTTATACTATTAAATTAGTGTATAGCTAAACAGAGGATATGGGGGTTCCTCTAGCAGTGTGCACACTGAGTCAGGTCAAAGAAGTTTCCAGGTTTTTTATGCATATCTCTTGTTTCGAATAAAATGAAAAGTGTGAGTAATCTCATTCATACTTTATTACTGTTATTGCCCCCCCCCCACACACACAAATGTAACAAAAAGTTTTTTTTTTTTATTTAGTTTTCATAGTTTCAAAACTTCGATCTTCTGGTCTCGGCCTTTTGAAGTTCAAAGTTTTGAAACTTCAAACTTTAGAAGTAGATCCCTTGCTAGCTCTAGCTATGAAGACAGATTTATTGGAGCAGCCATAGATCTCTACATAGTGTATAGGACTGGCCTTCAGATAAACAAACTAGGTGGCTGCCTATGGTTCCAATTGCCTTTCAGCCATGTGTATATTTATTTGTTTTTTATATATATATATATATTTATATATATATATATATATATATATATATATATATATATATATATATATATATATATATATATATATATATATATATATATATATATATATGTGTGTGTGTGTGTGTGTGTGTGTGTGGGCGGCCATGGTGGTGCAGCGGTTAGCATTGCTGCCTCACAGCAAGAGGTTCTCCGGTTCGATTCTTGGCTGGGGTGCCTTCTGTGTGGAGTCTGCATGTCCTCCCTGTGGTCGCGTGGGTTTCCTCCGGGTGCTCCAGTTTCCTCCCACATCCCAAAGACATGCTGTAGGTGGACTGGACACTCAAATTGGCCCTAAGCATGAGTGTGTGCATGTGTGCCTTCTGTGGAAGGTTGGGTGCTGGGCTGGCAACTTGACACCGTAAAACTCCCCTGCCAATCATGAGCAGACAGGTGATTTGTTGTGGTGACCCCTAACTGGGAAAAGCCGAAAGAAGAAGATATATATATATATATACATATATATATATATATATATATATATATATATATATATATATATATATATATATATATATATATATATACATATATATATATATATATATATATATGGGTTCCCTTCAGAATCTCAAAATCCTAAAACCTCCTTAGAATTTCAAAATTCTGAATGGTGATCTGCATACAGCGCAGAATGGGAGATTTCCCTTTTCCTCACTGTTGTGTGATCTCGGAGTTGGTATATTACTTAGCAGGGGTGTGGGGGTGCAGAAATGTTTAAAAAGATGTTTTTTTTAATTTTGGATTTGTTTTAAAATCTCAGTATTCCGAAACATTGATCATTAGCTTTTATCCATTTTCTCTTCTTTTCTCTCATAGGTTCATAGGTATGTACTAGGCTATCAGCCCTAGGGCCTATACAAGCCCAGCCAAAAAGGTACCCTGGCTTTTTCCACCGAAGAAAATTATTTTCCTGTGCCACTGTTGAGCAGAGCCACAGAAGTGATCCTCCGGGGTGAATTTCCTATTTCCCATCCAATCATCAAGATTTTTCTTGAAGAGTGCTAATGAAGAGCTCTGTTTGATATAGATAGGTAGTTTATTCCAGAGTATGGGAAGTCTCTGGGACAGGAATCTATCCCTCCGGCATGTTCTGTTTATTGTGGTGACAAGGTTTAGGTCCCTAGAGCATGTAGCTTGGAGGGATTGGGATTTCTTTAAGTGGAGCATGTCCAATAGCTCTGGGTTTGACATAGCTTTGTATGTTAGGCAAAGATCACCTCTGAGTAGGCAATATGCGATGGAGTAAAGCTGGGGTTTTTTGAGTCGGTCTGCATAGGGCATCTGTTTGAGGCCGGTATTTCTGTTTGTGAGGTATTTTTACGGCCTTTCCAGTTGTTGTAGATGTCTTGTGAGGTACATACCAAATAGGGTGTTGTACTCTATAATGGGTCTAATGAGTGATGAGTAGAGGGGAGCAATGACCTCTTTTTTTTCTGGATAAGAAATCTTTTGTGATGAGGTGTGCCACGTAGAAGGCTTTCCTGACTACTGTGGCAATGTGATTATCAAAGGAGAGACTACTGTCCACCTGTGTCCCAAGGTCTCTTATCACACTTTCAGTGTTAAGTATACTACCGCCTATGTTGTAGTTCATGGGTACAGAGTTTTTACCAAAGGGGATGACAATGCACTTTTTGGCACTGAGCTTGAGGCCATGGCTTTGACACCAGGCATCTGTCTCAGTGAGGCCCTTTTGTAGGATGTCCACATCGTTAGGAGTTTTGATTATGGCTCCTAGTTTGCAGTCATCTGCAAACTTCATTAGCCAAAGACATTCTGTGTTAGCCTGTACTTCAGAGAAGTAGATACCAAACAGGAGAGGACCCAGGACTGAACCCCGTGGTACTCCACTTGTCACTGGTCTGAAGTCGGATTTGGAGTCTGCTACTTTTCACAGTGTGGGTTCTGTCAGTGTGCCAGTTGACAACCCATCTTGTGACATGGGGATTTCTACCTAGTTTAGTGAGTTTATGTATAATTCCAGAGTGGGGGATGGTGTCAAAAGCCTTGGCAAGATCTAGATAGGCAGTGTGAACCACCTTACCCTCGTTTACGGCTTTGGTGACTGCTTCAAAGAAGTCTATCAGGTTTAGGAGACATGATCTGCCTTTTATAAACCCGAACTGGGTAGGGTCCAGAGTTTGGAGATTACCAGTGTCTTTGTTTATAAGTTCCATGATGATACGTTCCATGGTCTTGCAGACTAGGCTCGTCAGGCTAATGGGGCGGTAGTTCCCGGGGTCCATGGTGGCTCCTCCCTTGTGAAGTGGGATAACCATCACTGTATGCCATTCAGCGGGCACTCTCCTCTTCCCTTCTTTTCTCCTACATATAACCCATTGTCCATTCATTCTTCCATAAAGGAGGTTGAGAGGTAGACAGCAGAGCTACGACACCATGCTACTGCAGACAAGATATTTATTTTATTAATACTCTTCTGCTCTTCATATGCACCAACAAGGCAAGGTAATGGCATGATTGCATGTAAAGATGTTCTGTAATGTATAGCCATTATGTTTATTTATCTGCTCCTTTAGACTTTTCTAGGGGGAGCCACATAGAGAAAAAAGTCACAACATTTATTCCATGGACTACAAACCTTTCAATTCTGCCTTTAAGCCAGCTATCTAGAATGCAATCCACTTGTCAAACCTGGGTCAAGCCATACTGGGAAAATGCTATGCCCTATTCCATCAAATTGGTGAGACCTTTAGCCTTTTCTTAAGTCACTCCAGAAAAGAAGAGCTTAAACCTTGGAAGGAAAAGATATTAAAAAGAAAGTTAGACAGGATTTGCTAACAGGTTTTACCCCTGAATGAATTTTGACTGGATCTCACATATTGTATATTTGAACATGTATGCATGAGATAACTCATATATGTTTATAACAGAGTTCCTAAATTTGCAATAAATACCCCTTTAGAACCCACTACTGTATAGAATAAAAAGCATAAATTGGTTAGAACTACCTCCATCAACTAACATATACACAGCTTCTTATCACCTATAATGATCTAGAATCCATCTGGTTGTTCAGCACCAAATAACATTCACTGCAACTATGTGCCGAGTTGGTCATTATGATCTAATTACCAAAAACTACTGTCTGTCCACAAACCGATCAAATCTGCTGGGCATTGTCTGTACTCGTACCATGTTGCTAAGGCCTGGAACTCCTTATCTCTATCCATTAGGTCAATACCCTCCCTCCCATTCTTCAAAACCCATTCTGAAAGACTTCCTAGCCAAATGTTGGCTCTGTTCTTGCATATCACCAGGATAAACTATATCCCTAATTTTGAACAAATACCTCTTCATACCTTACATCTCCTTACTGTCCTTTCTTCTCTCACTTCCTTGCGTCTATCAATTTCTCTCCCTGGCTTTCTCTCCAAATATAACATAAGCCTGCTTTTCTCTCACATTGTATTGCAATTCCTGTTTGCATTACATTAACTTACCTTTAATTTCTCTATAAATTGGCTAAACTTCCTCTAACTATTAATCATTATCATATAACTCGTATCTATTCTTAGTCAATGTTTTCATATTATGCCTCATTTAGTATAATTATTTAAACCGTAATAGTTTTTTGTATTATTTTTAATGACTACAAAATTATTGTTATTAAAATATTTTGTAATACATTGGTGCTTTTCTCCCTGGTCCTCTGCTGAAAATGGGCTCCTACCCAGTCAGACTTTCCCGGTAATCAAACTTCAATAACTAACTAAATAAATACCTATGAGGATGGGACTTCTAAGCAGAAAAGGCTTGGGAACTAAACCATGAAATTATCTAGAAAGCTAATCATTACAAGAAGAAACACTCTAGACAAATTAGGGTGTAGAACCCCCAACACTTATGACTCCTTGTTAGGGCTACTAGCTGCAAAATGACATTGCATTGCATGGTACAGAATCTTTTGTTTCCTGGACTGAGCACTAGTACAGCTGACATAGAAAGGTATTGCATAATTGGGTGGGAGTAAGACACACTTCAAACTGGCAGGTATAATATTGGAATGGAATAAACATGCAGCTGTCACAGCACATCATTTTTTCTAACTTTGCATTTCTTTTTTGATAATGTGTGCCATCAATCTTTCCATGCTTAGGAATTACATCTGTTGTTACAGTGGCCCTGAAAATAGTCACTGCCTTCAATAGAGTTTCAGGGCAGATAGGGAATAGAAGAAGATTGTCAGGTCATTCTTCCATATCAGAGACACACACACACACACACACACACACACACACACACACACACACACACACACACGCACACGCACATGCACACGCACACACGCACACACGCACACACCTCTCGCACACATAGGGACAATTTAGATTATCCATCCTCCTACCACATTTTTTGTTTGTTTATTTTTTAGTCTGCATTTGGAGGGAAGGATTTTTTTTATCCTCAAGAGAATTGATGGGGATTCTAGACTGTACAGGATGCTGCAAAAAGCTCTATATTGTTTTGAGGCTACAGGACCATATATATAGAACTGAACAATGAGTCACTGGTAAGTGATGCCTCCTGTAGACCTGAGTTTAATTACCTCAGTCTCCAACTGTATACTGTATTGTTCTGAGAAAGTTGTTTAAAAGTTAAAGGTACTGGTAACGCTTGAAGACAGGTTCCTCAGCCTAATAATTCTTAATTGGTTTAACAGATAAATGATTAAAAAAAAAACTCTGCATAAATCAAGCAATCTGCTTGACATTTATGGCAACCAGTGACATAAATGCCAGTTCAGATGAAAAGGAAAGTAAATAAAATCCTGTCTGAGATTTAGAAGTCACTGGGTTGCTCATGTTGTCATACAACTAGAATTATCAGGTATAGAAAAATGTAATTGAATAACATGACAATCTAACAATTTATCAAAGACATACTTCTTACAAAAGGATATACTTACAGCATTAATTTATACAATAAAGCTCTGCTAATAAACTTGTCTAATTTTTCTATGAAAATCAAAAGAAAAAAAAATGAGTACAGAATTCCTTAAGTAAGAAATAGTGGTTTTCTCACTGCAAAAGGGAAATTAAATAATTATGCCTGAAATGCATTATATTAGATGATACTGAATTAATCTAGCAAGACAAAAGCGATATTAACATTTATTAAAATGTTGAGCAGCACAGTGTCAGATGAAATGATTTTGGCACATTCTGCCAGAGTCACTGAACACTCCTTCCCCCAGTGCAAGTCTTTTCTTGTTCTGTATTTTCCAGCAAAATTATATTATAGGGAAAAATTAGATTTAAGGCATGACTTTAATTAAATATGGTGTCCTGTAATGGTACCATTCTTAGGAATAATTATATTCCCTTGTGTTTGCCTGTATGCCATTTCTCTTTCTGCAGACAAAGCTTACTTATTAGATGTCTTGCTGTCATGAATACATACATATGTCATATGTTTACTATATGAGCAGAATTTGTGAAACTTCGAGCATTTTTTAAATAAGCAGACCTATCTTTGTTGTAATAAATTGAGCTGAGTGAGCTGCAGTTTTTCATTTAGGCATGTATTTATTATAGCAATCTGGTGTTTACCAATCAACATCTGTCACTATCCAACTTGTTTTTTTCCCATGCAGTTAACAACCTCTCTGCATGATAGAAATACCTGCCTCTCCGACCCATTGCATGTCAACTGACATGTGCCTCACATAAAAGCAGCATCATCACATGCTGTATGCATTCTTTGCTCATGAGTAGTTCCTTTGCTCATTTTGGTTATATTTCCAGATGATGACAATAAGACTAAAACGTATTTACTATTTTTTTATAATGTGACACAGCACTTAAATGAATGTCACCTGCAGAACTGCTGATGAGTGATTCATCACCACTAGAGTCAGTGAACAGGTGCATCTCTGAGAGGCATTCCCTAATGGCTTCCATTTATGATGCTCTTGTTTTGGAACTTTGCACAGCATCGCCAGATATGACTTCTGTGCTTGATTTAACATACAGGATTATAATCATGTCCCTGATTATAACCAACTTATTTTGTATTCAGGACATGGATGCAAAGAAATTCACCTTGAGAGCAAAGAGAAAAGTGAGACAATGTATAACAAACATAAAACTCACATTCACCCTCTTCTACTCCAGAATGCCATAAATAAAGGCACAATGTGTGCCAGTGACAATATGCTGAAGTGTTGATGACAGGAACAGGCTATCTTCCTGCTTTATAATTTTAATAACCAACAAAGAAAGATGTGATAAATATTAGGTTTTCCAAACCTACCCCCAGTCAACAGTACTGAGAACTGAAATCTCTGTAACACCGTGAGAGGAAATTAGGACCCCTTAACCTCTGCCTAGTTCTTAAGATAGGTTCATAGGTTCATAGGTTCATACTAGGCTATCTGCCCGAGGGCATTTACAAGCCTAGCCCATCGTTTTGTGGCTTATGCCACCCCTTTAGTATGGGGAACTATACCCATTATTTTGCTGTGCCTCTGTCGAGCAGTGACACTGAGGTAATCCCTGGGGTATATCTGCGATCTCCCATCCATTGGTCAAGATTTCTCTTGAACAAGGCCAGCGAGGTGCTCTGCCTCACATGTACCGGGATTTTGTTCCACAGCATAGGGAGTCTTTGGGTGATGAATCTATCCCTCTAGCACGTCCTATTAATAGCCGTGTCAAGGTTTAAGTCTCCCGCCCTTGTGGCTCTGATGGATCTGGATTTTTTGAGGTGAAGCATATTCATCAAATCTGGGTTTGACATGGCCTTGTATGTTAGGCAAAGGTCACCTCTGAGCAAGCGGTAAGCGACTGAATAGAGCTGGAGTTCTTTCAGTCGGGCAGCATAGGACAGATTTTTGAGACCCTTTATCCTTTTGGTGAGGAACTTGTGGCCTCTCCAGCTGCTGCAAGTGTCGGGTCAGATACATTCCGAATGGGGCATTGTACTCAATCATTGGTCTGATGAGTGATGAGTAAAGGGAGACTATGACCTCCCTTGATCTAGATGAGAATCCCTTCATAAGGTGGGCAATGTAGAAGGTCTTCCTAACTACTTTAGCTACATGGGTGTCGAATGACAGACTACTATTAACCTGGGTCCCCAGGTCCCTGATAACTTCGTCTGTGCTCAGTGGATTGCCACCTATTTGGTAGCTAGGGGTAACCTTGTTTTTCCCGAAGGGTATGACTATGCATTTTTTGGCATTTAACTTTAGGCCGTGACTCTGGCACCAGTTATCCATTTCTGTGAGACCCTTCTGAAGGATATCTGTGTCAGATGTGTTTTCTACTATGGCGCCCAGTTTGCAGTCATCTGCAAACTTTGTCAGCCATAACCCTCCTGTGTTTGCTTGTACTGGAAAAGTAGATGCCAAACAAGAGTGGGCCCAGGACTGAGCCCTGTGGGACACCACTTGTGACAGGCTTTGAGTCTGACATGGCGCCAGCAACTCTGACCCTGTGGGTTCTGTCACTCAGCCAGTTTGCAACCCATCTTGTGATGTATGGGTTGACATTTAAGCTGATGAGTTTTTCAATGATACCCGAGTGGGGTATTGTATCGAAGGCCTTAGCCAGATCGAGGTAGGCTGTATGGACTGCCTTTCCCTCATCAATGGCTTTGGTGACTGTTTCGAAAAAGTCAACCAAGTTTAAAAGGCATGATCTGCCTTTGACAAAGCCAAACTGGGTTGGATCCAAAGTCTGCAAATTCCCTATGTCTTTATTTATGAGGTCCATTATGATCCTCTCCATGGCTTTGCAGATAAGGCTTGTCAAGCTAATGGGCCAGTAATTTCCAGGGTCGGTGGAGGCACCGCCTTTGTGGAGTGGTACCACAGTTGCAGTGCGCCACTCCCTGGGTATGTATCCAGAGGTAAGACTTTGATTAAACAGCTGTCCTAGCTGTGGGTTTAATTCCTCATTGAGTTCATGGAGCACACAGCTGGGGACACCATCAGGTCCCATGGATGCTGTGTTTTTTGCTTTGGAGAGAGCAGCTCTCACTTGGGCGCTGGAGATGTTTGGGGGGCTGCAATCGTTTGGTATAGATATCTCTCCTTTTGGGGGGGAGGGGGGGAGTTTGCACTGAACCTGTCAGCCAGTATGTTGGCAATGTCTGTAGGATCAGTAATCTTCATATCATTTTGAACTAGCTCTGAGCATATCTGGGAGTTGTCTCCCAGGTTTCTAACATAGCTAAAGAAGGCCTTATGATTGTCTTTTGAGTCTTTAGCTATTTTTCTCTTGAAATTTGCTTTGGAAGATTTTATGAGAGCTCTTAGTTTTTTACTTATAGTGATCAAGGGTGTCTTATCTTTTAAGGATTTTGCTCTATCTTGTAGTAGCTTCCTCCTTTTGTTGTAGAGTTTGTTTATGGCTGGGGTCCACCAGACTGGACGCTTGCCTTTGGTACAAAGAGTCTTTGTTTTGCTTGGGATTGCCTTATCCATGCAGTCCTGCAGGTGCTGGTAGAAGGCATTTGTAAGTGATTCAGCAGCTTGAGTACTGTTTTCCGCCGGCTCGGGGGCCTTAAAGGAGACCACACTATTCATGGAAGACATCAGCTCCAGCCCCCCCCAATGCAACAGTAATAAGGCAAGAAAAATGACAGAAAGTGTGATTTACTTTTGCATTATAATTAAGTTACTAAATAGTAACTAAGTTTAAATGAAATTACCCCAGGCACCTTGGGTGTGTGGAACTTCCAAAATATTAAACAAGGTAAACTTAAACTTATAAAATGGCATCACCTTTCCTTGACATACTGCTAAGTGGTGAGTCTGTCTATGAGTAGTAGTTAATGCTACTGGCATAAAGTTTCTTATTCATTTTAAATCTGTATCACGTTATAATATTCTTACCAATCACCTAAGGAAATAAGCCAGAAGGTGAAGTAACTTCCTTCAAACTTTATCATTAATGTAGAGAAAGAGTTCTGAAAGATTCCCCTGCAAGGATAACATACCCTAACATTGTCATTTTCAAGGGGAGAAAAATTCTAAGCACCTGAAATACATGAAAATCTCAGATGAATGCTTCACCAATTAAAAAACACTTGCATTTTGGACAAATTCAGTGTGTAGTCTGAAAATATGAGTGCAGAAAACGAAGAAACAAACCCTGAAAAAATATTGCCTAGAACTTCTACATACCTTAAAAAGTTACAAAACATTTCCATTTCTCTTTGCCAGTCAGACGAACACCCATTCATGAACCAGTGCAGACACACCTATCTGGCAGTTGGTGCAGAGGACTAAGGCTATAAGCTGCATCATTGAGGTGGGGGGTTTGATTCCCTCACAGTCTTGTTGCCTAACAGTGTGAGTAAGCAAGTCACTTAACCAAATGTGCTCCTGAGCTGAGTCTTAAAAGTCTGTAAGGATCAGTTCAGTGCTTCTCTCTCTCTCTCTCTCTATATATATATATATATATATGTATGTGTATAATATAATTAATTGCAGGTCCAGACACTGGTTAAGTGTTAACACTGATTTAAGAAGAGATATTTCCAGTCACCACTGATTTACCAAGGTGTATTTCAGAATCATCCTACAAGCAGTACAAACAGAGCCCCTAGACTATACTCTTGTGCTGGTGTAATTTCATAGGCAAAGGTTTGCCTCAGCACCTGAGACAGTCTCCTAGGTTATGTTACATATCTACACCAGCTACCTCTTCTTCCAAGAAAATAAAAAATAATTCCTTCCACTTTGCTTTCATCACAGAAGGAAGGTATTTCCTCTTTCAGAGGTGATGTAACCTTGGATTGAAAATATATAAGTGAGAGGGTGATGGGAGCAAATTATGTTCTTTTTTTAGTTTTCTTTGTGTACTTTAATGACACATTTGAAAGTCTGTGTTCATTTATGAACATGACAATATGATTTTATATCTACAGAATCAATTGGTGTGCAAAATACTGCAGTATGATGAGCATATCTCTGATACAAACAGGTAACTTGCAAATGGTTCATCTTCAGGCCCATGCTTACACTTATCAAGGGTATCAGAACTTGTCAGAGATTCAGGATGCATGGCTAGGCTTACAAAGTCCCTTGTGGCCTAATAAACACCTATGAACCTAAGAACCTATATATGCTTTGCTGTTACAGTTGGTAGTAAGAATATGAAGGACAGCTGACTATCACATTGTTTTTCTTGATGGCAGTTCCTTTGTGTCTTTTTACCTCTAATGGTAAAATGTTGATTGTATTACAGGGTAAATCTCAACAGTCATGCCCATCAGTAATAATGTGTCTTACCACTAAACCTGGCATCCCTGCATGGCCATGACTGAGAGGTTGCTCCTCACTAATAGTGTTAGAAGGTAGGCATGTCCTTGAAGGCACGGCGATGAAGCACTTGACCAAAATAAATTTAGGCCAGGATTCATGAAGGTACAGTGAAGTGTACATCTCTATGTATACATAGTGGCACATTTTTGCAATTCAACAACTGCCCTAACACAGCACTGCACAGTGTTTTAACCATGTGCTCTCTTCTCCAAAACTGCCTCCAAGATGGCATCTGCATACTGAGTCATTCATGAAATAGGCCAGGCTTGTAAATCATTATATCTGTGCCCAGCAAAAGGCCATGTTCAACTTACCTATCATGATAGTGGTTTGGAGAGCAGAGGTGTGGGATTCACTAGACACAATGTATTAGTCTGACTGTAAGTGCTCTAATGGCACTGACAGTGATACGGGGATCAGGGACTGAGTGGATTCATTAGATATCAGGGATTACTCTAACTGTAAGTGCCTTAACAGCAACAACAGCAGTATGGGGGTCTGGGTGTTGGGGCATATTAGATACGAGCAGTATTGGGACACCTACTATTATGGGGGTGGGGGAACCACAGGGGAGCAGAGTGGTCTGGGACAGCTACGGGCATTGTGGTGTGTGTGTGTTTATGTGTGTGTGTGTGTGTGTGTGTGTGTGTGTGTGTGTGTGTGTGTGTGTGTGTGTGTGTGTGTGTGTTTATGTTTTGTGTACTTGTTGTGAGTCTGACAGAGTGACTGGGAGGAATGCCACTGCCTACATGAGCAGCAGTTTACTACAGTGATGTGAAGATCAGCAATAGCATGCACATTGTTGCAATAAATGCAATTCGGAAACTTGAACAATTAGCCAGTAATGAGGTCTTACCTCTTTGGGGCTAAAATTTCAATCACAAATTATCAAATCATGGGAGCAGGGCTTTTTAACACAAGCTGTAGGTCCTTTACTAAATCCCCTGGGTTAGTTTTTACAATTTCTATTAAGTGTTTTTTTTATTACATTTTTTGTTTCTATTTATAGTGGTTTACTGGTAACTCGATACGTAAAAATCAACTACCAATCATTAGCGGGCCGGAGTTCCGCTGTGGCAACCCCTAACCGGGAAAAGCCGAAAGACACAACAACAACATTACTACTGTTGGGGGAGGGTTGAGAGCGCAGTTACAAGGAGGTAACAATAATGCATTATCCCAGCTGACAAACATTTTCCTTTGTGTAGAAACGTTAGGTAATTCGTATTTTGTGGAATCTGTATTTGTACTCCTATCTCCATCCCTAGCATACTTCTTCTGAAGAAACTACTAATTTGATGTGGAAATTATCTGTTAAGGGGAAAAGATGAATTTATCCCCAAAATGTTACGATAAATTATTGAGTTATTAAGGACTCAGAAGTTTTCAGCTTCTTTCCTACCCAATTAATTTCAGAAATTGTTGATGGCAGCTGGCAAGATTCTAGCAATTCAGCCTCCGACCCTGCAAAGATCTTCTTCCATCAGACAAAATTTTAGAGAAATCTTGAGATGTGATACAGCTACTATTTATCCTCTTTGTTCAACTGCTATTTCTCTTTTTTTTTACCCAGTATCAGACAGAATTAAAGGTAGTATTGTCACACTGCCTCTAGACAAATAATTCAGATTGTCATACAGATTTGACTATAATCACACTGCTAGTGTGGTCAGGATAGTGCAGTGCAGCTTAGTGGGCATTAGGTATGTGTAAGTGCAAGCAGAGCACAGACATGCCTGTGATAGTGCTACATAATGAAGCCTCACAGTCCTTAAAAATGTTACTCACTCCACAAGTGCTATGTGTGGTCATCTTATCTCAAGGCAGCATGCTTGACATTATGAACTTTTGTATGGGCACATAACCATTACAAGGACACAGCTGGTAACCTGTACAAGGGCTGTACAGTAAAATACCAGATGCTTTTATTATACAAATGAGATGGAAAGGAAGTTGATAGAGGGGACAGGGATGGCAGCAGGAGCATATACACAAACAAATTATACACGCAAATGTTAGTGGGGAGGTAGTGAGACAAGAGGGGGATGACAATAGAGATATGCAGAATGACAGAGGGTGGTCAACCGGTGATGAGGAGGATTGTGCTACAAATAGGAGATTAGGAGTGACACACATGGAAGGGAAAAATCATGATGGAAGATTGGGTGGGGTAGAATAGCCTACTGCGCTGGCCCAGAGGGGAACCATCGCAGTAATGAGTCACCTCTATGACTAATATCATGAGTGGGCTCAACCTATAGTGATCTTATGGTTAGAGCAGAGCAGTTGCAGAATCCTATCAGCCACACGAGGAGGCTCTTCAGAGTGTCATTGAGGGCACTGCACCACCATTCCACCTTATTCTCTCCAGCTCTGAATTTTGTGCCAGGTGATCTAGGAGAGCCCCACTGTACTAGCCACCACTGAGGAGTGTATACCCTTCACATGGCAATTAGCATTGGCAGTCACCAGTTAGCCCTCCAGGTTACCTTTCATGGGGGGGGGGGCATTAGTCATTCTTAAGAGAGGCAGGACTAGGCACTGGTGAAGACTGCTGGGGACTGCTGGAGCCCCTGTAGTTGACGAGGTGGCTGTTGTAGACTGTGGTCGTCACTGCCTCAGACTGTGGTGGTCACTGCCTCACTTCTGCCTGCTCCATGGCTGATACTGTAGAAGAAGGAAATTTCAAGGAGAAAAACAAAACAACAAAGCAATATAATTAAAAAAACAATAAATAAGAAAGCAAAACAGGACAGAAATACAATGGGTAGTGTGATATGGTATAGTTTATTAAAACAGGTCATGGAAGGAGAAACAGCATTCAGTAAAGCAGTATAAAACAATGCTACTATAACACCTTCTTATACAGCAGATGATAACATAGGGGACACCAGTAGAGATATAACTGGCACAGTAGCACAGTAAGTGGAGGAAAAACAATCTACAAAGCCAATACATGACTAAACAATGGCAAGCTAGTAAAATGAAAACTAAGTAACTAGCTAAATGAATGAATGAATGAATGAATGAATTAACAAATAAATAAATAAATAAATACAGCTTCTTAGTGCTTTGGTAAACAGATTAAGTGCAGTTATACAATAATGACAGTAATGTAGTATACTTTCCCTGGTATCTGGCAATCTTTTTCTCTGCAATTTCCTGTGTTTTTGAAAAAAACAGAAAAAAACATTAATGAACACACAATATCTGTGCAAGCAGAAGGTATTGATAGCTATAGTTTTCACAGACAGATGTGGTCCTGATGGTATCACTGCAGGTCACTAGGACCTTGCCAGTACTGCTTGCCAGATGGGAAGCATTGACTACCCTGATTAGCAAGTTCTAGGCATCCACTTTCTATAGGGCACATTTGTAACCCCCCCCCTGCAGGTGCATGTGCATGTGCATGTGCAGCAGCTGTAAAAAGGTTTTGCACTTCCTGCTACACTATGTGGCAGTTTTAACAGAGTTGGATCTTGATGAGGCCATGTTCCTTACCTGCTCATGTCCAGGAGCAAAAAATGATATCAAGGGTGCACGGCCTGATATCATGAAGACCACATGATGTGCACTGATGGGTATAAAAATAACACAATGCTGATCTGTGGTAGCATGAAACAGGTGGTCAGTAGTACAGGGGAAAGGAGATATTTGCATGAACAGACTTCACAGATGTGAAAACGTATGTGACCTCCATACCCATGCATAGCCATAACAGACAGTAGGGTAGAATGATGACCATTGTCACTAGAATGATGACCATTGTCACAAGACTAATGCAAAGTGCAAGTAGTTTGGCCAGGATTCTCAAGTGCATAAACCATAACTGAGCTATAGATCATGCACAACCAGGCCTCATAGCTTGGTGTAGGGGTGATAATGCATTTATTGTATTATTTGCGTGAATGATAGGCAAGCATGCTAAGTCACCTCAGTAGCATAATATCTCTGCTATGAGCCCCATTCTTGCATGATAAACAGCACAGTTTATATTCTTCTGGGTGCCCACATTGCAGAAAATAACAGAGAAAGTCTGAGGAAAGCAGATATTAGAGACTAATGCCATGTAGAGAAAGGGACAGAAGACAGGATAGGTGGTAATGTATTCCAGAACTGCAGTCACTGGTCAAGGAGTGCATGGCTAGCACAGATGCTTAGTATGCAGTCTGTGTAGCAACACTGCATTGACCATGACAGGGATTTGAGAGGCAGGGTGGATCAAACTAATGAGCACCTTGTTCATCCACCCTGCACAGTGAAGACAGACAGTACAGACTGGAGGTCTGTGTATGTGTATGTGTGTGTGTGGGGGGGGGTGTTCATGCAGCCAGTGAACAAGGAATAGGCAGAACAGGTTGCAGTCCTGGTTGGGAGATTGTTCATACAGTCATGGTACACAGAACAGACAGGACAAGTTGCAGTCCTGTGGGTGAGTATGCATTCAGTCAGGGCACAGGAAAAAAGCAGAGTCAGTAACAATCCTGTTGTTTCACTATCTACACAGTGTTGCAATGCACACAGACAGCAAGACAGGCTCTATACACACGGACAGCAGGACAAGCTAAGTGAGATGCTGGATCTCCAGTATACTTATCACATACAGTGCTGCCGGTACAGGTGTAAGGCATACAACATGTGGCTTACATGTCCAGAGCTGCCAGACTATGACACAGTGTCAGAACAGTTAGTTACATGATAGCCATGCATTGGGCAGTGTCCTCCACAGAAGTGTTAGAGGCAGTGGAGAAGGTGCAAACTGGCTGAAAGGACAGTCTTGTATACCCACAATGCACACAAAGGTGTACCTGACCTATCTTGGGATTAAAAAATGACACTGAAGGGGGATGTTTACCACTCAGGAGACCGAGGTGCGACTACAGGCCCTAAACACACATGGCATGCATAACCTGAATAATGGTAAGGTGGATAACGCATTCTGGGACTAAGTGTAGTATGGACTGGTACAGGACATCAGTGCAGTGGGTACCCACAAAATAGGACACAGGTACCTGTGCATCACAGGTTCACTGGTGTAATCCCACATACCATGACCAAGGATCAGGAAATATTCAGGATGAAGTTGACCACCAGATGGGATGACTCCAAGACTATGACAGCTCACTGACAATGAAGAGTACTTGACATGGTGACCCTCATAGCCAAAGGTGAATTGGATGCGGGAGCTGGAGTGCTGACAACAGTCAGAGTGTCTTATGTGAATGCCTAAGGTGAATAGTGGGGCATGCCATTCCTGTTAGGCATTGTGTACCACTTCTGCTCTCTTTATTTAGACATGCCCCTCTGCATTTATGTCAACCAGGGATATTAGGGGTACAACAAAGATAACCTGCTCAAAAAATTACTACCACCTGAGCATCTGTAGGGGATGCCCCAGGTGAGTAGTTGGGCATGACAATCCTAAAGAACATTGTCTAGTACCTTGGCATGGTTTACTCAGGCATACACACCTGAATTGCTGTCAAATAGGGACATCTGGACTGCAACAAAGGCAACCCATTCCACAAGGTATATATGTGTCCAAAGGCTAGGTACATTTTTGGCTTGTAGCAGTCTTTGTGATGCATACTGTTGGGAGTCACACTTATGTTCTAGCTTTAGGACTGGTAAGGTGTTTGGATACATTCATAGTTTTCACTGGGAGAGGGTCCATCACAACAAGATGGCACATGCCTGATGTCAGCTTGTCTATATCGGCTAGCAATGATGGTACTATGCACCTGGCACAGTCTGAGGACACCATGGCTCTGTCAGTAGTGCTAACAGTGGCGGGTATACTTCCCTGTCCTACAGCTGAGGGAACTGAAGAGGTCCTAGATGAACTCCTGTCATCACCTGTGTTTAGAATATGGCATCCCATCCATGTCAGCCTTTCCCCTGATACACAGTCAGCACATCTGCAGGCAGCATCAGAGGGCCACAATACTTCACTGGCATCAGTAGGGAGAAGCATGTAGGTGCTGTCAGTTTTGTTATTCCAAAATGTTCCCTGCCATGGGTGCTACCATTGGCATCAGTCAGCAGATTTGCAGATCTGTGATCCAGGTGCAGATGGTCACTAATCCTGTCGGGGCTGATCATTGTGCTGCATGTCTTGCATGAAGATCTTCAACTAGGGATTGCATGACAATCAGCACCACAGGCAGAGTGCCCTTACATTTAGGGACCTCGTGCATCCCTGCTTACTGAAGGCAGTAGAAGCTCATTTGACCCTGTGAGTGTGTCCATGCAGCTGCACATAACCAGCCTCCATGGTTGTGCTAGAGGATGGTTGTGCACTGCTGGAGTACACAGCAGCTTAATATAGATGGCATAGACCAATCTCAAGATGGCCACACTGTCCATGCCCTCCATGGCTACCTCCATTCCTGGCCAGGGATACTCACCTGGACATGGACAATGCTTTTTCATCTGTAAAGTGATCTGCATCTCTGTCCATGGACACATCTCATGGATGCAGGTGATGTTCATCCAGCTCCACTATAGGTACTCCCTGCCAGACAACCCACAGTTCAGCACCAACCCACTTCTCTCTCCAGCTTTACCAGCCCCTGGCCAGGCACTATGCAATGGATACCATCACTATTTTTGCAACACCACAGCAGGAACCACAGTGACATGTCTGCATTGCACCTGAAGTGCTTCTCCATCCCCTGAACCAGGTGTCTCCAGACCTGACAGTGAACATCTGTGTGATATTCCAAGTCAGTGTTCCACTACTGGAACCTTCTTCTCATCAATGCAGGATGTGATCCCTGATACCTGATATCTCCAATGATGTGTATATGCTTACTGCAGGCAACACCCACAAACCTTCCACTTATGCTAATGTTGCTGCCACCTGCCACTGTGCCTTGTCCCTCCTGTCTGTGCAAATGATAATGACCCTGCCATACCTAGTCCTTTGGCTAATGTGGATATGGTTATGCCTGATGCATAACGTGCCAAATAAATGCACTGTAATGCATATCCTGAGTGTGTAAATGCAAGCATCCATTTTCTTTTGTGTTTATCTTGTCACATCTCATAGCTGTGGACTACACACCCCTTCTTTGTCCGTGCCATGTTGTATTGCACCCTACCTCTCCCTTGCATGAAGACCCTGCTACAAACTTTTCCTCTGATAACTCCATTCATGGCTCCTCCTCCACTGCTGGCACAGGTATGTCAGTCAGTGCTATGGCCTCCCCTTGTTGTAACTGTTTCCATAGCAACATGTTATGTATCATGGCATAGCACAGACCACAGAGATCATGCTATAGTTTTCTGGAACATACTGCAGTTTGCCATCAAATGGATTTAGGTAGCAGAAGTGGCCTTTAGTACTCCAAACACATATTTAATTATGATTCATGTTTGTGTCCAGGGGTGTAGCCAGGATTTTCAAATTTGTATTCACATCTTCCAGACTGCTTCCCAGCAAGCCACACCCACATTAACACTGCTGACCAAGTCATGCCACCTTCATATTGCCAATCTCTGAGCAGGTGACTGGCAAATATAAGCCAGGGTAGTATTACTTACATGATGAAGCAGCATGAATATTTAATTCCAAAAGTCCATCTTCCTTGAGTCAAAAAACAAAATACCTTTCCATTTACACTTGGGTAGATTGAACAATTTGCACCCCAAGATTATTCTTCTTCCTCTTTGCAGCTCTTAACCCCTGTAGTAGCTCATTAGAGCTCCAATAGTGCTTCTGAATAAAGGACTGACAGCATCTAGGCAGCACATGCTCCACAGTGTTGTGGTCTGTAGGTACAACATATAGTGCTTCCCCTAGGTAACACCCAAGCTGTGAGCCACAACTACCTCCCTTCCACCCGCATGGGCCACCCGGCAATGGCTGCTCACTCCTATGGCCTACACTCACACTAAGCCTTTTGGAATGGAAAACCTTACATTCCCAACAACAAATATATTTTGGCTGGGCTCAGTCATAGTACCACTTCCTGTAAATGAAGAAATGTATCCATGGGAGTCAATCAAGTAAAAACTAAAGCTGTTGAAAATTACACACTTACTACCTTACTTACATTCTGTGAATCTCAAGCCTTTTCTTTTGAGCTTTTTCCAGTCTTATGATTCAGTGATAGTATGAGCAAAATTATTGGAAATGAAAGAAAAGAAATACAATCAGATACGTTTTTCCAAGGAAGAAATAAGTTTTGTCCAAGGCTTAATGTTCAAAGCTGACATGATACTACCCAATATACTAAGAAGACAACGGTTTGTAAAGACAAAGCACATATGCAAATGCAGCCTGCCTCCCTACCCTCCCATAAAATGAAAGCATAGTCACCTTATGTATACCAATATGCTATGCTGAAAGAACAAATGAAGACACTCACAGGTTTGATTGTGAAAAATGTTAGCACACTCCTCCATCTCCTTGTAAGCTAGTGCAAGTGATCTTGCATGCACACATCTGAGTGGTGCTGGTTTCTGACTATGCTGGGTACAGAGAATTAATTGGGTATATGCTTCCTCTACTAAGCCTGTTTCAAACTTCCACTCTACAGAATAATTTACTGCCAAACTCAATACAGCTATAAATAATTGCATAGACATATTTGCCCCCTTCAGAAATAAATACTACTCCAAATTCACAAATAACCCCAATGGGCAGCATAATAAAAAAAAATACTCATTGCACGCAAAAATAAATCTAACTCTCAAAAAGCCAAAAACACTCTTGCTAAACTAAAAAAGGAACACTGGATTGTGACTAAATCAATGAAAGCCAGATATGAGGTAAAAATATAAACCCAGGTGAAAGATAACCACAAATCATTTTTAACTATGTTAGAAATCTCAGAAACAATGACTGGCACTACAGTGAGCTGGTAGTAAATGATATCACATACTTGGACCAGAGGACATAGCCAATCCACTGGCCAACTAATTAAATTCAAACTTCACCCCCCCCCCATCATCCAATATTCTCAGATCAAATACCTGCATCTATAACCCCTTCAAATCTCTCAACAATTTCTCAAGCCACTACCTAAAGTTAAGAACATAATGTCTCTTGGTACTACATAACACACCAGGCTACCTACGGGTTAGTCTGAACATGACTGGACGAACCCTCTACAAAGGTTATTCAGTACTAATTTTAAAATGGGTTTGTGCTGGATAAATGAAAGACTGCAACAGACATTCCCTTGCTTGAAAGTGGGACTTCAATGGGCCCAGGCAATTTATTATTTATTTATTTTTTATTTTACATGTATTTACTGGGATAGTCCGACTGGACACAGGTCCATTTACAGTGGAGGTCCGGGGAGAAATGCTCCACAACATGGTAATAAAACAATAATATAACAGTGATAATTGAGATAAGTACAGACATAAAAAGTCTCATACAAACCACTCTAAACAATAAACAATACATCAGCAGTAAGTGAGTAAATTTGCAAAGAAAGAGAGTCTCATACAGCAAGCTTTAACATTGGATTTGTGAGATAGGATAAAAAAATTTAAAAAATCATATGATTAGACTTGACATATTATACAATTTCAAGTTGACAGTAAGATACCTAACTGTAGCATATATACAGTAGAGATAGTAGGAAGGAAGGTGTAAAGTGTGCTGAGATTGCATCAACATAGCCATGTATTCATAAGATGTGATTTGAGAGCATTTTTGAAATGTGTGTTAGTGGGGGCAGAGGTCAGAGAAGTGGGGAGGTTATTCCAGGATCTAGCTATGGCATAAGAAAAAAGAGCTTTCCCTGAGTTGTTGTTAGCTTTAGAGATGCAGAGGAGGGATTTCTCAGTAAATTGGAGAGGATGATTAGTTCTGTATGGAAAAAGTAACTGGTTTAGTGCTTTTTTTTCAGGATGCCTAACAATATTAAAGGCAATGACTAGCTGGTGGTAATTGAGTAGCTGGGGAATTCTAACCATTGTAGTTCACTTAGTGATTGACAGTGATGGGTTCTGAAAGTGGAGTTGTTAGCAAACCTGGGAATTTTATTGGAATGTGATTCAAGTCTGGTGAGATTCATAGATTCATAGATTAGTACTAAGATATCTGCCCTTGCGAGCCATTTTTAAGCCTAGCCAATTATCCCTTGTGAGACTCAAACCCTACACCTTGTGTTTGTAAGGCAAACACCTTAACTATTAGACCACCCTCCCAAGCCTTATCAAGTTTTCTGACTTGGGTAAGAATTGGCGCAGCATACATTAGAGTGGAGAGTAGATAGGTTTGGGCTAGAGTGATCTGCGCCTGTTCTGAGAGGAATTGCTTATGCCTATATAAGGTTCCCATTTTTTTGTGGACCTTTTTTATGGTTTGTGAGATATGGATATAGAAGAGTAGGTTATTGTCAATTTCTACACCAAGGAGTTTGGTATGGACAGAGGGAGATATGATGGTACCATTTTTGGATGAGATTGAAAAAGATAGGGAGGTAGGTATAGATTTGTTGGAGGTGAAAAGCAGCAATTTTGTCTCATTGGTGTTTAGAATTAGTTGGATATCAGTAATCCAACTTTCCACAGAATTAAAGGATTCTTGTGTGAGTTGTAGAGTGGAAAGTGATGGAGGAGAGCAGTTAAGAGTCGAATCATTAGCATACTGTATAAGGGAGGCTTGCTGGGTGGAGGTGTGTAGATTGTTGGTAAATATGGAGAAGAGTAGTGGGCCTAACATTGAGCCTTGTGGTATGCCTGTTGTACTTGGGAGTAAAGGAGATTGCATGCCTTGCCATTGAATTGATTGCTGCCTATGTGACAGATAGCTTTTAAACCAGGCAATAAAGGAGGGGCAAAGGATAGGGAGGCCAGGGAGTCTAGAAGTTTGGAATGTAAGACCACATCAAATGCTTTTGAGAGATATAAAAATATTGTAAAAACAAAATTATTGTTATTTCTGTGAAGGTTGACCTGGTTGGTGAAAGAGAGGAGAGCAGTTGTGCTGTGATTTTTCCAGCAGCCATGTTGTGTGGAGGAGAGAAGATTGTGTGTGTTTAGGAATTTCATGACTTGAGAGTAAATACATTTCTCAAGCAGTTTAGATAAGGGGGATACAATTGCAATAGGATGGTAGTTTGATAATTCATAAGAATTGCCACCTTTATGAAGTATAATATATGAAACTTTCCAGAGTGGGGATATAGGCTTCCTGTATGGAGCAGTTGATGAAGATAGAAACTGGGTAAGATAGGGATTCAGCAGCAGTTTTTAGGAAGGCGGCTGGTAGACTGTCAGCTTCAAGGGTGGCTGGCTTTAGTTTTAGGAGGAGTTTTATTAATAGTGGAAGTGGGAACTGGTGAGAGAGCAAAGGGGGGATATTGTTGGTGCATTTGATAGGCTTATGTGTATGGTTGTTATTAGATAGCTGGGAGGATAGAGTTAGGATGGATACTGTAAAATAGTGATTAAATTGGGATGCTATGTCTTTGGTATTGGTGTCTGAGGAGGGGTCTGGAGTGGTATTTTTTCCTGGTTTTAGAAGGAAGTTGTTAGCATGCCAAAACATTTGGGGATCTTTTGAGTATTTGTTTTGGACCCCAAGAAAATAGTTCTTGTTGTCTAGTTTGGTTTGTTTCCTGGCCTGATTTCTGAGTTGTTTAAAAATTTGTTTGGCTATGCTAGTGTTATCCCTTTTCCAGATTTTCCAAGCTTTATCTCTAGACTTTAGTAAGGCTCTTGTGTCCCTACTCAGCCATGGTGCATACTTTGCCTTGACTCTGATTTTTCTAATGGGTGCAACATTGTTGAGGACATTTAAGAGAGTACTATTAAAGTACTTGATGGCTTGATCTAAACCTAGCATTAGTAGTTGTTTCTAGCTAATTTGTTTTAGAGTAGCATTTAGCTCCTACATGTTTAGTTTATGGTCATCTCTAACTTGTCTAAAGGTTATGGGCTTGGGTATGTTGGTGCATTTGTGTAGGAGAAAAGTGGGGAGATGGTCACTGAGACCATCTGGTAGACAACCTGTCTCCTAGTTTTGTTTGGGGCAATTGACTAGTGTCCAATCTAGAATGGATTGCTTATGTTTTTTATCAACTCTAGTAGGATTTTGAATGAGTTGTGAAAAACCAAAGAGATTAATATGATTTGTGGGGTTGTTAGAATTACAGGTTATCCAGTTGGTGTTTAGATCACCTAGTAAGATAGTTTCTTGATGCAGATTCTCCAAGGTCCTCTGTAATATTTCCTCAGTAGTAGGGAAGTTGTTTAGTAGGGGAATATAACAACAAAGAATATTATTTTTTTTGTTATTGTTTAAGTATGGAATTGTACCTAAGATTTTGGCATATTGAAACTTGGGAAGTGGGATTTGTAGAGGTTTCATTTTGAGGTTATTTTTAAAGAAAATTGCAATTCTGCCTCCCTTCTTGCCTACTCTATCTAGTCTTAAGATATTGTATCCTGGTGGGAGGATTTCTTCATTTTGGATGTTGGGTTTTAGCCAGATCTCAGTGATTGTTAGTATGTCTGGGGAGTATTGGGTTATAAATGCATGTAGGTCAGGAAGCCTATTCAATATGCCCCTGGTGTTGATGTTGAGAATTAGCAGGTCAGAGTTTTGTTTGCTTGAGGGTGGAGTAGTTAGTGGACCTGGGTTTGGGTGTATGTCACCTGATATAAGTAGGCGCTTTGTGATCAGTAGTATGTGTTTAACTGTAAGTGCTATTTCTAAGTTGGATCAGAATGATATTTTTCTAGCATAAGATGTAGTTATGTGGAATTTAAGTATGTGTAGTATGGAGCTGTCTCTAAATAGTGTGGGACTGATAGGAACGTTTATGTGTGAGTTTGTCTTTATGGAACTATGTGTAGTATGGAATAAAGTTTTTTCCAGTGGAGTGTTTGTGTGAGGGTTAAGAAGAGAAATCCTAAGGTGATTTGTGTTTTATGTGTGAGTAGTAGTCTGGTGTAAGCATTGCTATGGTTTATAGGTCGAGGTAGATGTGAAAGAATGGCTAGTTGCTGCTTTGTGATTGTTTAAGGCAAGGAGCTAGATAGTGGGTGTGGATTGTTTTAAGGAGTAGAGGTAACTGACTTGTTTAAGGTGTGGTGAGGTGATGAGTAGTTAGAATAAAAGTAGGAGTAGTAAGGGTGGGAACTGGGGGTAGGGTAGGGGAGCAGAGTGAGCCATAGGCGAATGGAGTGGAGCTAACCAGACCGCGACAGTGTGGAGCCAATCTGTATGCAGGGTCCGGGCAGAACACTGAGAATGAGAAATAAATGGGTGTAAGTATATCACAAGTTTCCTACCAAATTCTCTTGTAGCTTTAATTTGTTTCTTTTTTTCTTTTGTTTGTCTTTTAGAGTAGAAGTATAGTTAATGAGATTATTAGATTATTAATTCAATCAAAATGTCTGCAACATTATTCCAGAGTACAGTCGTATCAGTTGTTGGAAAAACAGAAAAAGAACACTTAACTTACAGCAAGCACTTCACAGAGAGGGGAGATGACTGCAGAAGAGAAGTTTTAGTGTGTTTTAAAGATGGCGCCATTGTTATCAGGCTCTTATATAACTTCTGTCCCATGCATTCCTAGTGGGGGAGGAGGGTAGGGACTAATTGCAGGAGGAGTCCTGTGGGAGTGAGTGACAGGTCTCTCAGACAGATTCTGGAAGATGGGCAATTCAAACAAAAACAATCAATTGACTCAAACTGCAGGTAAGTGACATGGAGAGAGTACCAAGAGAATAGATGAACTGCAGTTAAATAAATGGCAGTACAGTTCAAGGGTAGGAACTAAACTTGCATGAGTTAATTATTTCTGGTGTTACTTAATTCTGGGGTAGTGTAGTTAAGTTTGGAAGTGAATAGCTATTGCCATACAAAAATAGTCTAACATTAACTGGTCACAGATGAAACTGGGGAAAAAAGCCACAGTTGGATGTAAAGGCCATAGATAAAAATTTAAAATTTTGGCTTCTAACTCTGAGAGAGAGGTACAGTATCCAGCAGTGTGTCTGAAATGGGGTCTTACAGGATCGGAGTTAGGAAAACTGGGCTAGCTAGACAGGCATCTGCAAGTATGTATACTTTAAACAACAAAAAAAGAAAACTCAGTATATTAAGGCATTAACATTAAGTCTTTATGTTGAAAGTTAAGACATACATTGCTTCTAATATGAAGAAAAGTCTTGATTGCAGAGAAGCCTTTTAATGTTTTCCCTGGAACTATACGTAAACTCAGCAATAGTATTTATTCATGTTTGGAGGGTGGGGGGGTGCACCTGCACCCTAAGATATTTAAGCAGGTTGCTTCTAATATAAAGAAAAGTCTTGATTGCAGTGAAGCCTTTTAATATTTTCCCTGGAATTGCACGTAAACTCAGCAATAGTACTTATTCAAGTTTGGAGGGTGGGAGGGTGCACCTGTGGCCTAAGATATTTAAGCAGATTGCTTCTAATATGAAGAAAAGTCTTGAATGCAGAGAAGCCTTTTAATATTTTCCCTGGAATTGCACGTAAACTCAGCAACAGTACCTGTTCAAGTTTGGAGGGTGGAGGGGTGCACCTGCAGCCTAAGATATTTAAGCAGATTGCTTCTAATATGAAGAAAAGTCTTGATTGCAGAGAAGCCTTTTAATATTTTCCCTGGAATTGCACATAAACTCAACAATAGTACTTATTCACAAGCCTAACCGCTCTCATCTAGGAACCTATGTCAACAATGGACTGTCCATTAATCATAACATATTCACCATTGTAAGGAAATCCTTCTTCATTGTACAGCGTATAGGTAACATTATGACATCCTGATCCAGGAACAATTGTTCCAGTCTACTTGGCACTCATTAGGCCAATCACTGAGTATAATAACCCTTTTGGTATGCACCCTCCAAACACTTGTCACAAGTGGATGCCATCTAACCCTCAACCATTTAGGAATTATCCCAAAGCAAACCACCTGCTACTGAGTTGTACAATGGTAAAGTTTCCATCCCCCCACACTGTGTGAACTCTGCTACCAATGAAGAATTATTCACAGAAACCCTATACCATCATGTAAACAGCTGCATTGAGGCAGCTATTCTTTATGGAATACCCACAAGGAATAAGCAGAGAACTAACTCAAACAGCAAGCCACCCCAGGGGAATCCCAGTATCAACATGTTGTATAACAATAGAAAGAAAATCATGGCCAAAACTAGGAAGTGCAATACCCAGTAAGGTGAGGAACACCTCAAATTAGATAAGCAACTCAGAAAAGTTATCAAGTCCAGCAAAGCAAAATTTGAGGTAAAAATAGCCTCAAAGGCAAAGGATAACAACAAGGCCTATATCAGCTTTGCCCTCAACCTCAAAGGTAACATACAACAGTGTGTTGAATTAATTGCAAATGGAATCACCTAGAAGGAATCAGGGGATATAGCAAACTTACTGGCTGATAAATGTAGTCCCAATTTTACCCCTTCTTCCCCACAATACCTTTCAAGAGATACCCTTAACCATAACTACCCTGGCTAGCACTATAAGGGGATATAGCAAACCTACTGGCTGATAAATTTAGTCCCGATTTTACCCCTTCTTCCCCCCAATACCTTTCAAGAGATACCCTTAACCATAACTACTCTGGCTATCTCTGGTGAACAAGTCTTCAATGCACTCTCCAAGGCAAAGAATACTGCATCAATGGGCCTTGATAATATCCTGGGATGCCTCTTCAATAGCATGAAACATGAGCTATCAATCCCTCTGAAATCACTGTTTAACATTAGCCTCTTAACTGGCTTCATGCCTAATGAATAGAAGACTACAACAGTTAATCCTCAGCACAAGTACTGACCTGGATAACTGCAAAGCCATGGAAAGAATTATCATGGATATTTTAAATAAAAACCTTCATACATTGGATCCAGCATGATTTGGTTTCATCAAAGACAAATTGTGTTTAATCAACCTGGTGGATTTTTTTTTTGAGAAAGTGAGGAAAGCTATGGATGAAGGCAAAATGGTACACACTGCCTGTCTTCAACTGGTCAAATCATTACACACTATTCTCTATTCAAGAATTCTAAACAAAATCATGAAATTAGGAGTACACCTACATGGTTAGGTATTTATCACTGAGAATACTACTGAGAGTCTTTCACACCATGTAAAGCAGAATACCTCTTTTACTCTATTCGAATGAAATCTCTTTGTATGGATGGGTATCTGCACATTCTCCTCCAGTTTAGCACCACTGGCCCTCATGGATGTGAGAAATATGTAATTACCCCCACATAAACTTGTTGCCATCTTTGAATATTCCTATGTGATAATTATAACTGGAATGCATGGTTAAGCTTCTTAATATCCTCAAAGATTGGTAACTTAGTAACTGCTTATAAATCTTTGATGACCATGTTGCAACAGTGGTCATGAAATCCCTCTGTCTCGCACAGCTGACTGCATGGGGTATTTCCTTTAGATCCAAGGAAGTCCTTGCCCCTCTATATTCTGCACTAATCAGACCCTAAACGTTCCTGACAAAAAAGGTCATTGGCCTAAAGGACCTGAGATAGCAAGAGAGATGAGCCAGTTATCTTAAATTATGGCTTAAAATGCAAAAACAGAGAGAGGTTTTTAATACTGATCTTATATATTTAGAAAGTTGCTGAAATAACAGACTTTGTGAGGTATACGACATCTGACATTTAAACATGCCTTTATTTAGTGACTGCAGTCTACAGCAAGTTTTACAGAAAACCGCAAAGTTTAAGAAGAAAACATGCACAGTGACATCCTGCAAGTTCAGTGTCTGTGGAGAGATATAGGAAAAAGCAAAATAAAAAAAAATGGAGTACAAATTTGCAGTATTGGTGATAGATGTTATGTACTACACTTGTTAGGACAACAGGTTTTGCATTTGCATGTTTTCTGAAGGATATGAACGTTGATATTCTCTTGTCTGTCATCATTTTGTCATTAGTTTAGTCCTGAACACTTTGCCAGAAAACCTCACATTTTATGAACATACCAAAATATGAGGAAAAATCTTGGGCAGTTGAATGACATAGGACAAAGGCCAAAAGGTACTGTTGGGCAAAGTTTCAAAATCAGAGACATTTGAAATGTGTTCTTATCTTATGTAACAAAGTTTCATGCTGAATAATAAGTTTTGCATTACAGTACATTTTCTGAAGGTTGTGAACTCTGAAACACAAATATCTGTTTGAGTATTACTGCACCCAACAGTTTGACATGATGCCATAAATTTTTAGAAGAAACAGAACTAAAATATGATGCAAAACTATGCACATTGCCTCTCCTGCAGCAACCCCTTACCCCCAACAACAGCCCCCTCCCCAGCCATTCCAGTGTTCCATTACTTGGCTATTTCTCCCCAGTTACCATAAACACTGTTCAAACCTAACAGTGTGTATATTGTTTTCTTATTTACTTCTACAGTGATTATAGATATTGAAATAAAATAGCATAAACGCTGATAGCCATTTGCTAAACAAACAATACAGTCTCACAAAGAAAACAGACTTAGCATGAGCAGTAAACTTCTCAGCTCTTGAAACTCACATTCATTGAAATGACCTGAAAACCCACATTCAAGGAAAATGCATCCGACCAGTAGAGGATTAAGTTTACCTTTGGGCTGTTTTCAAACCTCCTTGCACACATTTATGCATGCATGTATGTGATGTTTGATTCACCTTCCTGAGTGTATTAAATTATATTCCTTGTATAATTCAGCACCACTTATTAGAATGGTGTTTTAAATTTGTAGTTATAAAGATTCTTCTAGTAAGCAATAAAACAAAATGTACGAACCAATAATGACAAAAGTACCTATTTCAAAAAAATTCAACCATGAAAGGCCACTCAGACCTCTGTCATTACAATCCACCAATATCACTCAATAAGCACAATCTATGCAAGTAAAAGTCATGAGAATAATTCCACATTAGAGAGATTTGTAACTAATGAAGAGGTTGCTACTGGCAAACAGCTTTACATTTCAATGTTTCATCTACAATTTCAGTGCCTGCTGCCCTTGAAGAATTAATTGCCTATGTTACATTAAAAAAATTGGTAAGCCGGTAATATTGAAATAGGGAATGACTGACAAACCAACAACAAGTTTATAGTTATTAGGCATCTCAAATAAAGGAGGACACACTCAGGAGTGTAGAACCCCTATCCCCTTTAAAATGTACAAAATAATTGGCAGTCAAAATGGCACTGTAATATCAGCACTCTATCTACATGGTGTTGGAGTAGAATCCACAGCTTTCCGCATCAAAGGCAATTATGCTACTAACAGTGCTTTCAAACTCTGCAACATAAACAGTGACTGCCATTGATAAACAAAACAGTTAGATGCACATTGAAAACAGACTTAGCATGAGCAACAATAAACTGATCTTCCCTTGAATCTCACAATTCCATGTAGATGAAATAAAACTCAGTCCCTTGAAAATGCATTGAAACTCATAATTCCCTGAAAACATACTGAAACTCAAACTCACAATTCTGTCGGCAGTCTGGTAGTTGGTGTAGAGGATTCAGGCTCTTGTCTCCACTGGTGCTCACAATTCCTTCAGCAGTCTGGTAATCGGTTTATATGGTTTAGGCACTTGTCTCCATTAAAGCTCACAATTCCTTCAGCAGTCTCTTAGTTGGTATAGAGGATTCAGACTCTTGTCTACTATAACCAAGCTACAGGGTTAAGCCTGATCAAGTTAACTGACTAACTTGCCCTCTCCCCTAACTAAGGTATTACATACCATAGCATCTTACCTCTTAGCATAAGAAATCTGAGCAAAGCCTAAAATAATGGGGGGACAAAGGCCCCAAAATAGGGACATGTTTTAAATATTGCTCTTACAGCCTTAGAAAGTCGCTGGAACAACTGCATTTGTCTTAGCATGCATTTTATAAAGGAAATGATGTCTGAAACTCAAATGTATGATATTATTTAGTTATTTCACTCCTCAGTGGTTTGCCAGAAAACCACAAATATTGAGGAATAGGCCAAAAATATGAGGCAAAAATCAAGACATGCTGCAAAAATCTGGATAGTTGAGAGGTATGCATATCTCTCAATCTCTTAATGCAAGAAATCTGGACAAAGCCTGAAATAATGGAAATGCAATGGCTCAAAATAGGGCTAGATTTTAAATATTGCTCTTTTTAACTTAGAAAGTTGCTAGAATAACATGATTTGTGTTAGCATGTATTTTCTGAAGGATATGAAATCTGAAACTCATATATATGTCATTATTTAGTGACTTCAGTCCTCTGTGATTTGACAGGAAACCACAATTTTTTATGAGAAACAGGCCAAAACTATGAGTCTAAATCTGGACAGTTGAGAGGGATGTTAAACACACACACACACACACACACCACCCACTTATTTACCTTCTCTCTCAAAAGAATGGCCTATTTTAAATTCTGCATGCAAGTGCGAAATAGGTTTACATCTGCATTAGCATGGCCGTCCTTAACTCATTCACTCCAATCGAGCTCAGCAAGTTTGCACTGTAACTTCCAATGGGCAGAGTCTCAGCCTTTTGACAGAATCAAATTATTTACTCACATTTCAAACAAATATTCATATCTCTGGAAGCATAGGGAATATGAAAGAAGTATAAATGGCAAACTCTTCAGCACAAACAATTTTTGTAGTGGTAGTATTCTTTAGGTTCTAGGTCATAAACTGAATTTTATAAGTCACAGTAAAGACAGTCCCTGGGATTCATGAAGCTTGCACCAGGCACAGGTGTAGCATAGGCGGTATAATGCCAAATATGGCCGCCGAGCGATTCAGGTACGATCCAATTCCACATGCACTACCAGTGTACGCCAGATCTGCGCAGCTCTCAGCGTAGGTATGCAAATCACCCCATGCGCAGTACTGCAGCATGCAAATTAAGGTACATAGCAATTCATGAAGTGGCGTAGGCATAGCGTAAGCCTACAGAAATGTAAACCAAAAAAAAACGGTTTACATTTTGACAAACAGAACATCGGAGCCATGAAAGTGGACCAGACTCATGTATTACAAAGTTAACACATGCCAATGGCTAAATATACAGCCAATGGCATAAGAAAAGATGCACAACACATAAAAAATAACATTTAATGTCATGGCCACAGTAATGCAAAGTACAACCGTAGGGCATGTGTGCGCAAACGGGAACACAAGGAAAATATATACAAATGTCATAAAATAGCAATGTAACACAAATCATGATTTCACCATAATATTCAATGGTATGCATGCTACACCACAACCAAGCTATAAGGTTTGCTAAGGGCCTGTGACAGTGTTTGGCGCGGTAACTATGAATTAGTAGTCAATGCCATGCAAATGAGGCAAGTAATAGTGAATCACAAACGTCCCGCCGGCCTAAAGATGTACCATACGGCACAGCACTACAACACCGAGGAGTGGTCTGGAGGCATACATGACATCAGCAGTGGGGTGTGCCACTGCAGCTGTAAGCACATTGGAGCAATGCAAATCTGGCTGCCCGTTGCTAAGCAAAGCTGCAGGACAGGGGCGTGGATGTAGGTATAGCTTTGCTTAGCTGAGAGCACACATGGTGCCCGAAAGCGCATGTGTACGTGGATGAAAATGTGCCTGAAACCTGGTAAGTGGACGCACACGCCACGCACCACAGCCCAAAAAGGAAGTTTAGGGGAAGACAATAAGGAAATGCCGCAGTAGGGTAATTGGAGTACAACTGAGCAATTAACACCTATTAACTCACAGTGGGCCATTGACGGCAGCTAACAAGGCTGCTAGCAGCAACCTGCAGAACAGGATAGGGGAGGTGTCGGATTGCAAAGAAAAGAGAACTGTAAGTGCAGAGCAAAGCAAACCTGCAGTAGATCGGCTATAGAACACATTTCGCAAGACAATCCTAGTTCAGGAAAGTACAAAACAAGAAAGCAGGCTGTTGGATGCATGCCAGACAATGGGAGGGGAATTGTTAAGAAAAGTTGAGGCAAGGGCAAGAGGTAATCCATGGCAGCTAAATGTAATTCAACACCAAAGGCAGAACAATAGCAGTACCTGTGGTAAAACACATAAGATACCCTGCAGCTCTGAATGTACATACACACCCTACGACATCATCAGTGTTCAAAGCACAATAGTATAAAGTGTGAAGGCACCTCACACACACTTGTGTATTCCCAAATACTGCACCATTGGTGTAAACAGACGGGGAACTTTTACAATGTACTTGTAGGGAGCTGCCATAGCTGCGATTCATCAGCATGTGTTGGAGACTGAAGGTTTTGTGGAGGATGATGCTGACAACCACCTCAGGCCCCAGAGGAGGAGAAGAGTGTTCAGACCAAGGGTAACCTACCAGGGGCTACATGATCTGGAGATAGTAGAGCATTACAGAGTGGACAGGGACATCATACAGCAAATAGTTGAGCTGTGCCAGCCACGCCTGAGATCCAGAAACAACAGAGGGGAACCCATCCCAGTGGACACGAAGGTATGTGTAAGCTTGAGAATACTAGCCACAGGTACCTTTCAAAGGCCAACTGGAGATATCATGGGGATCTCACAGGCATCAGCATCCAGGGTACTCCACCAGTTCCTGGATGCCATGTTACAACATGCCAATGAGCATATATACTTCCCCCGAACTCAGGAGGAGTTGGCCAGCAATATGCGTCTCTTCCACCATGTGGCACACTACCCGGAGGTACTGGGTGCAATAGACTGCACGCGCATACATATCAAGTCACCACCTGGTGAGCATGGTAGGCACTACATAAACTGCAAGGGATACCACTCCATCAACTGCTAAGTCATGTGCAATGCCCAGGGCATTATCATGGGTGTGTGTGCTGGCAGCCCTGGAAGCAACCATGACTCCCACATCTGGCATGCCTCACAGCTGTATCAGGTATTTTTCAGGGGGGACATCCCATATGGCCACCTTGTGGGGGATGCTGGCTATGCACTGAAGCCGTGGATGATGACTCCCATCAGAAATGCACACACACCCATGCAAGAACACCATAATGAGGCACACTCACAAACCAGAATCATCACAGAGCGTGTGTTTGGGATGCTGAACCATGGTTCCATTGCTTGGACATATCTGGGGGAGCCTTGCAGTACTCTCCAGGCACGTATGCCCACATCTTTATAGTATGTGCCATGCTACATAATATGATCCTGTGGAAACAGCTGCAGCAGGGACATAATGGTGAAGGCCCTCACAGCCCACCGCAATTGCCAAGGCCATCACAGGCACAGAGGGATTCAGACTACGAACACCCTGTGCCAGCCCCAGTAGGCAGACGGAGGCGTGCCCAATATGCCCATGCCTTGGCAAAGAGAGAACGTATAGCACACACACACTGACAGTGTAGGCCCCTATGGACTGACACACTTCTCCACCTGCACACACAGTAAAATGGATGGCACACACACACGACCACCTGCAAATTGTAATGTATAGGCGGCCTACTGTGTGAATCCTACATAGGCAGCCCTCAACTATTGCACACACAACAGCTATTGGAACAAGAAAAGTCAACACCTGAACAGTAAACGAAGCTAACAGCATATGTTAATACTGTATGTATAGGTTCCTAGGTATATCGGTAGGTACATGCCTGATTGTCAGAGGCCATTCATAAGCCTAGGCAAAATGTGTCTGCTATCGCCACCCCATCGATTAACCAACTGTCCCTCTGTGGAGCAGAGCCAGTTGCAGGATCCATGTGTGTAACCACTTTTCTCCACCTACTCTGCATGGATTCCCCGGTGTGTTAATGAGGGCCTCCATATAATGTAATCAGGGATGTAGTGCCAAAGCATGGGGAGTACCCATGACAGGTATCTGCCACCCCAGCATTCTCCAGTTATGGTTGTGTCAAGGTGTAGCACATTACAGTGTGTGGCTCACTGTGACATAGATTCCCAGTGCTGGAGCACATCCATTAAACATCACTTGGACATACCATTAATTGGTATCATCCATATGTAAACTAACTGAGTTACACATTTGATTGCAGTATGGAGGAACAGCCGTAGTACAGTCCACATGCAAAACACCATAACGCTTGTACAAATCCCAGATGACCAAGTGGTAAGGCCACTAACTGTGTCGTGCATGTACCTGGTTCTACGTCCTGCAAGATCTGTTACGTAATCCCGATGGCACGAATAATGGATGTTGGATGCAGGTCATTAGAGTATGTTTAAGCACATGTTAGTGGGTTTATGTGGCGGCAAGTGACGGTAAGCGTTGTTTAAACATGACTACACAGATATGCGCAAAACAGGTCTAAGCTTTGCCGAATTCCGTGCAGATCACGGTCAAAGATGTCCAGAACAGGTGAAACCAGCATTATTCACCCTTGTACTAATAGTGCCTGCTCTGAGAGGTAAAACAACCACTGGCAGGAGTAGAACATGCAACCATGTACACAATCACCTACCACTAAGCTACCCGAGATGTACCAACGGCAGGTGTGTATTGTGACAGGTTAAAATACAAAAGGGCGGAGTTCAGCAAACAGTGTACACCGCCATGTACCCACCGAAAGGTGTGTACACTCTCTCTCTCTCTATCTCTCTCCCTGTCTATATATATATATATATATATATATATATATATATATATATATATATATATATATATATATATATATATATATATATATTTAATAGGGATAGAAAGGGTGATAGAGAGATGTATGTCGATATATATGAATATACATATATCTGCAAATGTATAGACAGGTTAACAACTTGTACACAACCATGGAGGTACAAATAAATAGGATACTACCAACTACCGAATGCTTTACATACCGACACGTGTAATCACGAGGCTTAAAGACTGAAAGACCACAGTACCGGAACACTATAACCGTGAGTAATATTATCAAGATGTTAAGGGACATTTAGTTATTGCTGCTGGTGCTGTGGTCCAGGTAGGTACTGTGTTTAAGTGTGGTTCCGATTGCTGTAGTGTGTGTAAGTGCATGTTGACAGTGCGGTGTGTGTTTCTGTGGGACTGTAATGTGTGTGTGTGTGTGTGTGTGTGTGTGTGTGTGTGTGTGCGTGCGTGTGTGTGTGTGTGTGTGTGTGTGTTTGCATCGTGTGTCTGTGCTAACTCGGAGGTAGATTATTACAGTAGTTGTGGTCATAGCCGGCCTTAGGCTTACGGTTACCACCTGTCCCACTTTGAGACGGACAGTCCCTCTTTGGGCAGTTGTGTCCTGACAACAAATATTAAAAAGGGCAAATGTACAGAGATTGTAGAACATAATGATGTCCCATATATTATGTAATAGTTGCATTAAATAGTTATTCCTGTATCTAAAATACGTAAATTGTACAAGAAACATAATAAGCAACTAAAGTGCTACAAGAATAAGGTTTTATTTAGGACAAAAGTAAGTTCTATCCTTTGTACTGACAGTGGGTATGTGTCAGCCTCTAAACCCCAATGTGTGCCCTGCAAATATCCCACTATGGCCATTTGAAAAGGTGGCAACCCAAGCCAAAGAGGTTGAGTCACTAACACAACTGCAATGAGTGCAAATATCTGTGAAAGAAATACACGAGACAGCTTTCATGTAGCAACATTTCATTACATATCGATGTATTTCGGAGGGATTGAAGGATCAACATCACCTGCATGCTATATAGGAACCAATTAACAATGGCTTAATGAATAAGCCTGCAATAACCATAGTATTAGTCTACTAAATGACAGGTCTTCAATTATGGAAGGGGCTCCCACACACATATGGAATATGTATAAATGTAGTCCCCACAAACCTTTACCTGCTATGTACACCCACCTACATCTCCCCCACACCTGAAACAATTGCAATACAGACTGTAATAACATCACAAACATCCACTCACTCAATGACATCTGCAGAAGTGTTAACATACCTTGTGAGAGACACACTTGTAATGGCGCCATGTGAAATTGTTGCTGTTGTACAATGGAACAGATGCCAATGTTACAGGTTTTGTTTGCAATAGTCTTGTATCAGACAGTTGAGATAACAGCTACACTCACATGTAGAACTATATACTCTAGCCGTCACACACAATCCACGAGGGACATGAATTCAAAATATCTGTGTCTCTCCCTATAGCAGTTGCAATTCATCACAATAAAACACATCCAGACCGTCTCCCTCGAAGGTAGGGCAAAAGGACAATGCCCAAGTGGAGTACTCAGTTATACCCCACTGTTGCTGTGTAATTGGCCAATGGAGTAGCTGCACAGCTGATGTGCATGTAATAATTTACTCTGGAACACTAATTGGTGGCGGGATACCACATGTTACAGGTATCCACGTATAAAACGATGGCTTGCCATACATTCAAACCGTATGCTCATACCATAGAACCATTTAAAGAGGAAAGGAGTAACACAGATATTATTGTAAACTCGGACCACTAAGAAGGTATGTAGAACACTCAGTATGTTAGTGTATGTAGTGCCTGTTCTGTATTAATGAAAGTGTACACAATGTATACAGTGGGAAAAGGTATTATGTAGTGATGTCTTGTTGAGCATAGTAACGCTTGTAGAAATTGTGTGTACTGCTGTGGGCCACAAGGTAAACACCTCATACACCACAAGGGATGCTACATAAGGGCTTTAAACATAACAATTCCACTCCAGCCGCTGTCAGTGGTAGGGTTTTTCCAACATGTACGTGCCATAACAGGGGATAGTATATGTTGATATACTGTAACAGTAGGCATATGTATGGGTGTATAACAAGAATAACATGCCTAAGGTGGTCCTGCTGTGCAATTATGCTTTGCATTATGGGATATGGTTTCAAAAATGTGAAAAGTACAGTATTGTAGGTAGATATATCAAATATTTTACATAGCATTACTGTTATATTATGCAAACATAAGGTATGTCTATTGGAATGTACACTACGCAATAACAGGATACGTATGTCTTGTAGTCACCAGACAGTGTAACAGCATGATAGCTAATTGAAATGGAAGAGCTACTAAATTATCCATGCACAAAGGACATGTAATAGCTTCATAGGTTCATAGTTAGGTACTATGCTGTCTGGCCAAGACCATTTGTAAGCCCAAATACAGTGTTTTCGCTGGTGGCACCTCCCTAGGTTAGTGCCCTGTGCCTGTGAACAGCAGAGTCATTTGTTTCCTGCACCTGTGTACAGTACAGCCACTGTAGTGATCCCTGGCGTACATGTCTGTTCCCCATCCACCCATCGAGGTATCTCATGAATAGTGCTAGTGAGGGACCCTGCCTGATGTACATAGGAATCATGTTCCAAAGCATGGTGAGTGTCCGTTTCAGGAATGTATCCCTCCAGCATGTGCTACTCATCATTGCATTTGGGTACATATCCCAGAGCATGTTGCTCTCAGTGGCTTTTGCTTATGTTGCTTATGCGGAGCATATCCATCAATATTGTTCTGGACATGGGCCTTGTATGTTCAGCAGAGGCCACCTCTGAGTATGCAGTATGCAAATGAGTACAGTTGGGGTTTCTGTAGTTGTGCTGCATACGTCATCCTTCGGAGGTGAGTAATACTGTTGGTGTGTTAATGTTGTGGTATTTAAAGCCATTGCTGTTCCATAAGGTACACCCCAAATGGGGTGTTGTACCCTTGAACGTGTTTCATAAGTCAGGAGTATAGAGGTACAATGGCAGCCTTTGTTCCAGCTACAAACCCATTACAGATTAGGGTGGCCATGTAGAAGGATATCCATGCCCCCTTGGCAATAAGGTTATCAAAGGAGTGGGTGCTATCTATGTGTGTATTAAGATCTCTTATAATGTCTTATGTATGTAGGGGACTACCACCTATGTGATAGTCACTGGGTGATTGTTGTAATCCAAAGGGGGTATCTATGCACCTTGTGGCATGCTGCTTGAGGCCATGTTACCGACACCAGGTATCCATCACAGTGATGCCCTTATGGAGGGTGTGTGTATTAGCTGGTGAATCAATCATGGCCCCTAATTTGCAGTCATCTGGAAACCTATTCAGGGAAAGTCTTTCTGTGCTAGACTGTACCTCAGGGAAGCATATAACGAACATGAGGGGCCCTATGACCGAGGACTGGGGTACACCAATTGTAACTGATGTACAGTAGGAACGACGGTATGCTACTCTCACTGCATGTGTCCTGTCCATGAGCCACTTTGCATAACATCTCAAGACGTATGGGTCGCTGTGCAGGTGGATGTGTATATTGACAATACCAGAATGGTGAACAGTGTTGAAAGCCAATGAGAGGACAAGGTAGGCTGTGTGGACCTCCTTACCATCATCTTCTACCTTGGTAACTGTCTCAAAGGACTCCACCAGGTGTAGGAGCCATGGTGTGGCCCTAACAAATCCAATCTGGGTGGTATCAAAGGTTTGGAGGCCAACAATGTCTCTGTGAATGACTTCCATGATGATGTTCTCCATAGCCTTGCAGAACAGTCTAGTCAGGCATATAGGTTCATAGGTTCATAGGTTTATACTAGGCTATCTGCCCTAAGGCATTTATAAGCCTAGCCCAAAGTTTTGTGGCTTACGCCACCCCTTATATGAAAAAATACTGTGCCCATTAGTTTGTTGTGCCTTTGTCCAGCAGTGACACAGAGATGATTCCCGGGGTAAACCTACGATCTCCCATCCACAGGTCAAGATTTCTCTTGAACAGAGCCAGCGAGGTGCTCTGCCTCACATGGACCGGGATTTTATTCCACAGCATAGGGAGTCTCTGAGTGATATCTATCCCTCCAGCACGTCCTATTTATATCCGTGCTAAGGTTTAAGTCACTTGCTCTAGTGGTTTTGGTGGATTTGGATTTTTTGAGGTGGAGCATGTCCATTAATTTCAGGTTGGACATGGCCTTGTATGTCAGGCACATGTCACCTCTGAGCAGATGGTATGCGACTGAATAGAGCTGGAGTTTCTTCAATATAGGGCAATAGTTCCTCTGGTCCATTGTGGCGCCACTTTTGTGGAGTGTGATAACTGTTGCTGTGCACCATTCAGGGTCCACAATGCCTGATACAAGGCTATTAGTGAATCTGGTGCCCAAGTGGGGAGCCATGTCATTCTGAGGTTTGTGTAAATCGCAGCCTGGGATGTTGGAAGGTCACATGGTGTTTGTGTTCCAGGCTTTAGAGAGAGCAGATTTGAACTGCATAGTTGTGACCACAGGGACTCTGCATTGTTCCTGTGTAGATTTAGGCCCTTTAGGGTGTGAGAGGGGTGTATAGTTAGCTGCCAGGATGTTGCCAATATCAGTCGGTTCTGTAATGTTTCTGTCTAACCATTGTATGTCAGAGCAGATGTGGGTATTGCCATCGAGAGTAGTGACATACCTCCATAACGCTTAGTGGTAGTCCTTGGAATGTGTTGCAGTAATGTTTATGTAGCTAGCTTTGGAGGATGTGAAAAGGGATCCCAGATTCCTACTGAGGCTGACCAGGGAGCTAACCCACCCATGGGAGTGTACCCTACTTTGCAACAGTCTCCTCCTTCTGTCGTACATTATGTCCATGGCAGTGGACCCCCAAAGTGGCATCCATTATCTGGTGGGTACCGTCATGGCTCTGTTTGGGATAGCATGATCCATGCAGTCGTGTAAGTGCTAATGAAGCGCAGTTGTGAATGTTTCTGCGTTTGTAACTATACTGTCCATCTGCACGGGTGTCATGGTGTTTACTACTTCTGTCATACGAAGCCTGAAGTTGGCTTTGTAGAAATATTGTACTGTGTTTTCCATGAAGGGTGTGGTGCAGAGATGTGGATAACAAGGGTGATTAGCATACGTTCGGAACTGACCAATGAGGGGATAACCCCAGGTGTGGAACACCAGTCACACATATTGGTAATGTCCAGGTCTAGGATATTGTTGGCCTTGGTGGTGGTGTGTATAGGTTGATCCAGCCGATTGGAGTTTATGAATCTCCGAAAGTGTTGGCCTAATGTGTCGGTACATGAGTAGGTATCACAGTTAGGTGTGGGGTAGTGTCAATCTCAGATCAGTAGTTCCTGTTTGAACCCTACTTTCCAGTACATCAAGAAATGAGGGCCGTTAACCGTGGGGTATGGTGTGGAATCTGTACCAAGTTATAATTTGTATAGCAGTTCTGGCCACAGTTAGTTGCACTTGGATTACCTCTGATGCATTGTGCTAAGCAACCAGCATGGAGGTGTGTACATCCCTGTGAAATATGGACACACCTCCACCGTGGGTGTTCCGGTCCTGGTTACATGACTGAAAGGTGTGGTCTGCATAATAGCCTGTCAATGCAGGGGTGCTCTCCGGAGCCTAGAAGCAGGTCACAGTCACTGCAGAGATATCAAAGTGGTCCATTATAAGGAGTGCCTCGGCTGAGTGCATTTGAGATGAAGATGTCAAGCATTGAGTAACATTACCCTCAGGTTTTGCTTGCCTGTACCTGTTCTGATGGTGAATATGTTATTTGAAATGTGTCTAAAAAAGGCAGTATAGGAGCAGCAAGAGCCTTAGATGTTATCCATAATCACAGGGCTGACAGGTGCAGGCCATCTGTGCCAAACCATTGTAGTTTGTCGACCATGTCATTCAAAGCAGACAGATACTGGATACCCTTGGAATGATACCAGAAGCATAGACAACTGTTGAAGTGAATAATTCTGTTGTTGTACTGTGTCATCAGTCTGGACTAATGCAGAATGCTTCTCAGGGCTTGGGTGATACCTGCCTGGGCTACAAGATCGGAGAGCTATTGCATGTCCCTGTACATGTAGTCCAGGAAGTTACATCTCAGGGCATTCACATTAACGTGGAGAATGACAATCATATTGTACCTGTTGAGGAGTGACCTGAGTGCATAGGTTATGTTGTGGATCCTGTTACCCGACAGCCAGATGACAGTGACTATCGCCTTGTGTAGCCTGCTGAGTGGGACATCAGTGTGACCGCCTACAGAGTCACCTATGACTAATGTGTTGGATATGTTATAACACCCTATTGGCTGTAGTTGATGGGCACACATGAGTCTGTGGGATATAAGTAATTGGTGCTGTGTTTGGTGATGGGGGATGCCTCTGTTGCCTACACAGAGTAATTTGGAGAGGCTCTGCAAATGTTGTACTCTTACTATGTGTGGCCTGTGGTGGTGGAGATCTAGTGAGGCTATGTGATGAGTGGGGTGTGCTGCAAATGTTTAACATCCCCACATGATTGTCAGGTAAAGTCTGGGTTGGAGAGAGCATTACCTCCAGCATGGCTACATATGTGCATCTCCCACAGGCTGTAGTGTCGTATGTTAGGAGGTGAGCATTGACTGTGTACATGAGATGATTGCTATAGTGCCTCATGTTGCCCACATTCATCATATAGACAGGCAATAACACTGGTAATTGACATTTGGACATGCCTGTATATTCAACCATTTCTCACAAAATATGTGAGGTAAGTGTGTACAACAGCTGTTGTACTGTAAGCATGCTGGAAATGTAAGGACAAACAGTGTTTACCTGTAGGAAATGAGTAGGACTGAGTGATATAGTAATTAGTAGCTCATGAAGTGCGTACATGTTCTGAACAAGTGCTGAGCATGAATAAGCAATACAGATAGGGTGTTGGATAATGTAAACTCACTGCCCCCCAACAGGTACACAATCACATATCCATGAACACTAGAGAGCCCCTGTAACCATAACTATGATGGTACAAGGTGCACTCAGGCTGCATGTGACCTGTTCAAATCCCTGGTCGTATAATACACATATGGCAAAACAGTTTGCTCTACACATACACTTCCATGTAAAACATAGGTTCATGGCAGTCTGTGAAAATACTGAATGGTTCACACTAACAGTTATCACAACCCACAAAGTGGAGACGCCACTCATAATGGGAGGCACAGCACTATTACCCTGCTGAGTATGGTCTGAAAGTCTATGAACCTTAATCAACATAGATGTTGTTAGCAGTACAGATGTAGATGACAGTACCAATGAATTCACACTGCATAGCATACCTGTGACAGGTCATAGAACATCATCACCCATACTGTGTTCCACCTACACTCAGTATACTACATGTACCTTCGTATATCACAGGAGTGTTCTACCAGTGGCCTGTTCACAGAAGCAACACTACAAAAGGTGTCTGAGTGACATATGCATATCACACCAGTGGCAGCTACAGTAAAACAGTGTTAATGTTTTGTACTCCCCCGTCATTGTAGCCCATACCACACAGACAAATGGGAGGCATCTGCATATGTGAGTATGTGAATGGCCATGACCTAGGAGCAATAGCTGACTCAGTGTTGTGGACAACATACAGAATGGGCTTTGTGGGTGAGGTGCGTCACATATGTGCGCAGTCTGACAGCTGCTTATTGCATTGTCACCGCTATGTTAATAACCATGTACCCATTAACTACCACCTAGGCAGCGGTCAACATTATGGACACTGTGTGTAAGGGATGGGGCTGTGCAGTTTACCTCCCTGAGCTAGTGACATCACCAGGCCTATTAGGTAGTCATAAGAGGCAACCCAAGTCATGACAGGGTGCCATCCATGAGCATGGAGATCATTGGACAGCCATACTCAGCAATCAAGTGACCAATATTGGATCACATATCACCTTTAAGGGGTATTGGCCATGCTTGGATGGGCAACACCAGCCTTCACAATCCTCATCTCCACTATGCAGCATGCTGCCTACCCTGCATAAAGACATGTGCGACACTGTGATGTTGGACATGCTACATGTACATATCCTGATGTGAAAGACATACATCATGGACAGCCACCTTCCTAGTACAAGGGTCGCCACATGCTGGACAGATCCCTGTGCCATACATGTGACATACTCCTGCCATACCATGCAACCCTGTCCAGCAAAGCTGCACATGTCATCTCTGTCATACATGGTGCAATGACCATGTGGTAGATGTATCATTAACTGTCTGGATCAGTAATGTGGCACTGATTCACCTGTCGGCAGGAACATGGCTGTCAGATACAGCTAGAAAACCTTACATCCTATGCCCATACATGGCCCAGGGCATACACACTACTACATGATCTTGGCCGTACATGCTATAGTTGATAACCATCCCTGCAAATACAATCCAGCTAGCCATTGTCTCATGTGTATCACATGTGCAACACAGGCGATACGTGGCAGGATGTTGAACTGCTGTACAGTGCCTTGTAGATGTATATGGCAAAACACATGCATGTAAAGGTTTTCGTGCGCATGTCTGCATTGTCACTGCTCATGTCCGTGAAGGCAGTGTATGTGATGATATGTGACATGTACACAGCATCATGGTCAACAGCATTAATGTGCACACATCCAGACATGTGCTGATAGGTAAGAACACCAGTACAGGCAAACAGACATGCCCACATCAAGACAACATTCACATGGAGTATGAGCAATGTAATGAGGTGACACACGTATATGGTGATAATATCCAATCCCCATCGGGTGTTGCATGTGTGTGAAACAAACATGTCAGTCATGTCAGTGTCATGATGATTTGCAAAGACAACTGTTCATAAGTACTAAATGTAATACACATATATGTGCATCTGTATCTCTGTGCATCTCTGAGATGCTGTGACCTGTCTCCATCATTATGTCTTACAGATAATGCCTCGATCACGACTGCCGGCATATAGCCGCTTGGAGGATGATGCCCTCATACCATACCTCCAGAATAACTATGAGGTACTGTTCAGCCATGTGCCACAGCATGCCCAGCAGTGTGATGACCTGTGGCAGGAACTTTGCAGGAGGGTTAATGATGTGGGTGGCCATAACTGCACCTACCAGCAGGTGTGCAGACACTGCATGGACATGCAGAACAGCGTGCCAATGCAATTGCCATGGAACAATTTTTTCTTTAAAAAAACTTGGGAAATTTGGGGGGGGGGGGGCAGCTTTTTAAAAACATTAAAAAAAAGGTTTGGGAGGGGGTAAAGGATGGGGGGGTTTGGGGGGTTTTTTGGGGGGGGAGGGGGAAATTTCCTCGGCCTTTGTTTCCGGGAGGGAGGGAATTGCTTTAGGGGGGGGGGGGGGGGGGGGGGGGGGGGGGGGGGGGGGGGGGGGGGGGGGGGGGGGGGCGGGGGGGGGGGGGGGGGGGGGGGGGGGGGGGGGGGGGGGGGGGGGGGGGGGGGGGGGGGGGGTGGGGGGGGGGGGGGGGGGGGGGGGGGGGGGGGGGGGGGGGGGGGGGGGGGGGCCCCCCCCCCCCCCCCCCCCCCCCCCCCCCCCCCCCCCCCCCCCCCCCACCCCCCCCCCCCCCCCCCCCCCCCCCCCCCCCTTTAAAATTTAAAGGGGTTTCCCAAAAGGGATTTTTAGGGTTTGGGGGGTTGGGTTAGAAAAGGTTTTTTCCTTTTTGGGTTTGGATCCCCAGAAGATAGTTTCCTTTTGGATGAGTTTTAAAAGTTTGGTAAATTTTTGGGGGTAAAAGGGAATTTTTTTTGGTTTTAGTTAGGGGAATATAACCAACCCCAAAAAATTTAAAATTTTTGTTATTGTTTAAAGTATGGAAGACCTTAAGATTTTGGCATATTGAAAGGGAAAGGTTGGGTTTTGGAGGTTTAGATTTTTTTAAAAAGGAAAATTGGGGGCCAAATTTGGCCTTTTTGCCTTTTATTTTATTTTAAAGGGAATTGATCCTTTGGGGGGGAAGGATTTTTTCCTTTTGGATGTTGGGTTTGGGGGAAAAAGGTTTAGGGAGGGGGAGTGGGGGAAGTTTGGGGTTAAAAATAAATGCTTTTAGGTAAAAATTTTTAAAAAAAATTTTTGCCCTGGGGTTGAGGGTTGGGAAAGAGGAGAGTTTTGTTTTTTAGGGTTTTGGGGGGGAGGGATTTGGGTTTGGGTTTATGCCCCTTGATAAAAAATTTTTAAGGCTTTGTGGGATAAAAGTGGGAGGGTGTTTAAATTTAAGTTCCCATTTTAATTTATAAAATGTTTTTTTTTCCAGATGGGATTGGGTTTTTTGGAATTTAAGAAAAATGGGAAAGGGGGGAAAGCGGTTTTTAAAAGGTGGGACTGATTAAGGGGGTTTTTTTTTTGGGGGGTTTTTTTATGGAATAATGGTAGAGGAAAAATTTTTTTTTTGGATGGTTTGTGTAGGGTTAAGAAGGGGGGAAATTAAAGGGGGATTTTGTTTTTTGGTGATTAAATTGGGGTGAAATTTTTTTGGGTTTTGGTTTTAGGAGGGGTTAAAAAGTGGTATTTTTTGGTTTTTAAAGGAAGGAGCTAAAAATTTTTGGGGTTTTGGTTTTTGTTTTGGAAAGGGGAAAATGCTTGTTTTTTTTTGGGGTTTTGGGTGTTTTGAGTTTTTTAAAAAAATTTTTTGGGTAGTGGGGTTTTCCCCTTTTGGGGACCAATTTTACCTGGGAAGAAGGGGGGGGCCCCAAACCAGCCATGGGGGAAGCCAATCTGTTTTCAAGGGGGGGCAAACATTGGGGGAATTTTGAGAAATTTTAAATTTGAAGGTTATCAAACCTACCAAATTTTTTAGTTTTAATTTTTTTTTCTTTTTCTTTTTTTTTGGTCTTTTAATTTTTAAAGGGTTGGGGGTTTGGGATTTTGATTTTTAAAAAAAAGGGCCCTGAACCCTTTTTCCGGTAAAAACCTTTTCCCCAGTTTTTTTGGGGGAAAAACGGGAAAAAGAAATTTTTTTTTTTTAAAACCAAGGGGTTTTTTAAGAGGGGAAAAACCAAAAGAAAATTTTTGGGGGGTTTTAAAAAGGCCATTGGGTTTTAATAAAGGTTTTTTATAATTCTGTCCCTGAATTTTCCTAGTGGGGAAGGGTGGGGAAAAACCAAAAAAATTTTTTTTGAGGAGGAAAGTCCTTTTTGGGATATTGAAACTTAAAAGGGGTTTTTGGGAAGGGGTTTTTTGGGTTTTTTTAAAAAAAACAACCCCTTTTTGACAAAAACTGCAAGGAATTGACCTGGGGGGGGACCAAAGGGGGGAGAATTTGGGTTTTGAACGGGGATTTTTAAATAAAGGGCATTTTAAGGGTAGGAACCTAAATTCCCCTGGGTTAATTTAAATTTCGGTGGTTTTTTTTTTGGGGTGGGGTAGTTAAGGGTTTGGGTGAATGTATTGAAAAAAATGGGCTTTTGGGGTCAAGAGGGAAACGGGGAAAACCCACAAGTTGGTTTAAAGGTTTTTTAGAAAAAATTTTAAAATTTTGGTTTAATTGGGAAGAGGACTTTTCCCCAAAAGTGGGGGCTGAAAGGGGTTTAAAGGTGGGTTTTTTTAGGAAAATGGGTAGTAGGAAAAGGTTTTAAAGGGGGTGTTTTTAAAAAAAAGAAAACCTGGGTATTTGGTTTTAAAGTTTTATGTTGGTTAAGCTTTCTTGGGTTTAAATATAAAGGTTTTGATTGAAAGAAGGCCTTTTTTTTTTTTGGGGAATTTTTTAAAAAAGGAATAGTATTTATTTTTTAAGGGTGGGTCCCCTGATTTGTTTTAAGGGTTTTGGGGGGTTTAATATTAAAAAAATTTTGGATTGAAGGGGGGGAACCTTTTAAAATTTCCCTGGGAATTTGGGTAAACCAGCCAATTAGAACTTTTTAAATTTTTGGGAGGGGGGGAAAAAAGGGTAAAACCTTTTTCCTAAAATTTTTTAAGCAATTTTGTTTTTTTCTTTTGGTTTTTTAAGAGAGAAGTTTTTAATTTATTTTTTAATTCCTAAAATTCGCAACATTACCGGTTAAGTTTGGGGGTTTTTGGAAAAACAGAAAAAGAAATTTTAAGCAACCCTTCAAAGGGGGGAAAATTTTGGCAAAAGAAGTTTTAAATTTTTTAAAAAAATTTGGCCATTTTAAAAAAGGTCTTTTTAAACCTTCGCCCTCTTTCCTAGGGAAGGGGGGGCAACAAGGAGTCCTTAATATAACATTTCAAAAATTTAAGGGATAATTCCCTTAAATTGTAAAGCGGAAAGGGTAACTTTAGAATTACCAAAGGAAAATTTGCCATTTAAAATTGGCATCATTGGGGGCCAAATTCATGATTTAAAATTTAATTTTGGTTTCCCCCTTAAAACCTTTTTAAATTTTGGAAATGAATCAAACCCTCAAAAATTTAAATTTAAACCCAAAGCAAAAACCCCCGTTGGTTGTAAAATGGAAAAAAATTTAAATTTTGGCTTCAAACCTAAAGGGGAATTTTTCCACGGGGAAACCCTTCCCAATCATTGGAAAAGGGGCTGCTTAAAAGGCACTAATTTTTTTTTAAACCCCAAAAAAAAGGAAAACCGGGAAATTAACCAAACAAAGCCGGGGGGAAAATTAAGACAACTTTGTTTAAATAAAAAAAGGGAAAGAAAATTTTTCCCTGGCCAAAACTGGGAAATTTTTTCATTTTTAAGGGGGGGGGCACCCAAATTTAATTTAAGAAATTTTTCAAAAAAGAAAAGCCCAGCAAACCCAAAATTTTTTTGGAAGGTAAAAAATAGTTTTAAAGGGAAAAGGGGGATAAAAACCGGGCCAAAATTTTTAAGCTTTCCCCTTCAATAAAGGGAAAACTTAACAAAAGTTTTAATTTTTTTCCGGGAAATTTCCCCAAAAAGGGAACGGGGTATGAAAATTTAGGGGGATAAATGAGCCCAAATTTTAAACCCTTTTTCCCCAAAAAAAACCTTTTAAAGAAAACCCCCTTTTTAAAAAATTTCCCTGGTTGCACATAAATAACAAATACTTTTTAAAAGCCCAACCCCTTTTTCCCCAAACCTTTCAAAATACCCTTAACCATAACTACCCCCTTGGGTACCCTTCTTTTGAACAAGGGTCTTAATGCACCTTCCCCAAAGGAAAAGAATTATTTGGCATAAATTGGGCCTTGATAAAAAACCTTTTGGGATCCCCCTTTTCCAAACATTGAAAAAAGGGGACCCATCAACCCTCAAATTTTTTGGTTTAAACAAAACCTCTTAACGGGGTTTTCCCCCCCCAAGGGTTGAAGCTCCCAAAAGTTAAATTCCCAGAAATATACCTTGGAAAACTGCAAAGCCAGGGAAAAAAGGAATTTAACAGGTTTTTTTAAATAAAAACCCAAACCCAGGGAAACCCCAGAAAAATTTGGGTTAAAAATAAAAGAAAATTGGTTTAAATAAAACCCTGGGGGAAAAATTTTTTAGAAAGTGGGGAAAAGTTATAATGAAAGGAAAAATTTTGGGTAAAAATCCCTTTCCAAAGGAAAAATTTTAACAACAACCTATTAAAGTTTGAAAAACCCTCAAAAAGGAAACCTAAAAATGGTTGGAATTTTTTAAAATGGAATCCCCTAAAAGGAATCTTTAAAAACACCTGTAAAGAGTCCCTTTTCCCTTTTCCCCCAAAAATCCTTTTTTAAGGGGGGTACCCTTTCCCCTTTTTAACACCCTGGCCCTATGGATTAGAAATAGGGTAAAATTTACCCCCAATTTCCCCCTTTCCCCCCCAATCCTTTGAATACCCTTTAAATAATTATCTGGTTTTCCGGGTTTAACTTCTTAATACCAAAAAGGGAAAGGAAATTTATAAGGGGCCTTATAAACCCGGGGGATGCCCCAATGTTGAAACATGGCATAAATCCCTCTGTCCGAACATTGCCTCAAGGGGGTTTTTTCCTTTAAAAACCAAAAAGGAACCCTTTCCCCCCAATATTCCGGGATAATCAAACCCTAAAGGTTTCCGGGAAAAAAAAAAACCTTTAAAGGACCCTGAGGAAAAAGCAAAGGAATAACCGGTTTTTTTTTTAAAATTAGGGCTTAAAAGGCAAAAACAAGGAAGGTTTTAAACTTTTCTTATTAAAAAATTGTAAAAAAACAAAAATTTTAGGAGACACCTACATTTAAAATTTATTTATACTGAGTCTACGAAGTTTTAAAAGAAAACCCGAAATTTTTAAGAAAAAAACCTTTGAAGGGGGGTTTGACTTTCCCTAAATTTTAGGGGTCGGGTGGAGAAATAAAAAAAACCCCCCAAAAAAAAAATTGGATCAAATTTCCTTTTGGTGATAATTTAAAAGGGAATTTTTAACTTTTAAAACCCCAAAAGGTTTTGAATTTGCATTTTTTGAAGGTTGAACTTTGGAAAAATTCCCTTGTCTGCCATCCATTTTTCCCTTTTTTTTAAAGCCCTTTGCCCCTTTTTCCAAAAACCCCTAACTTTTAAAAAATACCAAAAATGAGGAAAAATTTTGGGCCCAGTTAAAAAATTTAGGCAAAAAAAAAAAAGGTTTTTAAACTTTTTTTTGGGAAATTTTCAAAATAAAGACTTTTGAAATGTTGTTTCTTTTATTTATGTAACAAATTTTTACGAAAAAAATTTTTGGCTTTACAGTACTTTTCCTGAAGGTTTGGGGGAATTGGAAAAACAAAAAAAAATTCTTTGGTTTGGGGAATTTTTATTACTCACCCAACGGGTTTTGCATTTCCCATTTTTTGAAAAAGAACTTAAAATTTTGTTGCAAAATTTTGCAATTTGCCCTCCTTTTCCCAAAAAAACCCCTTTTAGCCCCCCCCCAAAATTAGGCCCTTGGGCATTTCTCCCAAACCAAAAACTGTTCAAATTTAAAACAGGTTTAAATTGTTTTTCTTTTTTAAACTTTCAGTGAAAAATAATTTTAAAAATTAAAAAAAATTTTCTAAAGGGTTTGTTTAAACAAAAATACGTTTAAAAGAAAACAGTTTGCATGACCCATAAATTTTTCAGCTTTGAAAAACTACACATTGAAATCCTGAAAACCCCTTCCCCAAAAAAGCCCCCCCCACCATTAAGGTTAATTTCCCTTTGGGCTTTTTCCCTTCCTTAAACATTTAAAATCAGTTGTTTTTGTTTTTTTTTCCCCTTCCTTTTTTGTATTAAATTAAAAAATTCCTTTGAAAAAAATTCAGCCCAAAAAAACAATTAGAATGGGTTTTTAAATTTTAGTTTAAAACCCCTTCTTGAAAGCCAAAAAACAAAAAATGACCAAACCAAATAAGGAAAATTTTACCTTTTTTTAAAAAATTTCAACCATGAAAGGATTAAACCTTTCCGGGTTATTAAATTTTAACCTTTATAATTTAAGCCCCAACTTTTTGAATTTTTTAAAATTTGAGAAAAAAATTCCCTTAGAAGAATAAAAAAATTTTGCCAAAAAGGGCAAAATTTTCCCATTTAAAAAATTTTAAACCTAAACCATGCCTCCCCCCTTAAAATTTAAATTCCTAATGTTACAAAAAAAATTGGTAATTAAAAAATTTTAAAATAAGGGTTGACGGGAAAAACCCAACAAAAATTTAATTTTCATCTCTTTTTAAAGGGGCCCTTTAAAAATTAAACCCTTTTTCCCTTTAAAAAATTGGGGGGTAAAAAATGGGAATGAATACAAACCAACAAAAATTTTTATAGTTTTTAAGGCTTTAAAATAAAGGCAATTAATGTAAACCCCACCCCCTTTAAAATTCAAAAAAAACAGAAAAGGGCCATTGTAAACAAAACTTAAATCACTTTGGGGGGAAAACCAATTTTGCAAAAAGGAAAAATTTTTAAACGTTTTTCCCTTGAACTAAAAAATTCCATTGATAAAAAAACCCAGTTTAAAAATGAAATTAAAAACCAAATTCCCTGAAAACAAAAAACTAAAATTTTCCAAACTCAAAATTTCCCTGTGGAAAAAATTTTAGTTTGAAAAGGTTTAAAACTCTTTCCCCCAAAAAACGGGTCCTCAAAATTTCCCTTCGGCAGTCTGGAAATTGGTTTAAGGTTTAGGCCTTGTCTCCATTGCTCAAATTCCTTCAGCAGTTTTTAAATTGGTTTAAGGTTTGGGCCTTGTCTCCTTTTAAAGCTAAAATTCCTTAAAGCGTTTTCCCTTTTGGTTTTAATTAGCATCTTACCTCTTAGCATAAGAAATCTGAGCAAAGCCTAAAATAATGGGGGGACAAAGGCCCCAAAATAGGGACATGTTTTAAATATTGCTCTTACAGCCTTAGAAAGTCGCTGGAACAACTGCATTTGTCTTAGCATGCATTTTATAAAGGAAATGATGTCTGAAACTCAAATGTATGATATTATTTAGTTATTTCACTCCTCAGTGGTTTGCCAGAAAACCACAAATATTGAGGAATAGGCCAAAAATATGAGGCAAAAATCAAGACATGCTGCAAAAATCTGGATAGTTGAGAGGTATGCATATCTCTCAATCTCTTAATGCAAGAAATCTGGACAAAGCCTGAAATAATGGAAATGCAATGGCTCAAAATAGGGCTAGATTTTAAATATTGCTCTTTTTAACTTAGAAAGTTGCTAGAATAACATGATTTGTGTTAGCATGTATTTTCTGAAGGATATGAAATCTGAAACTCATATATATGTCATTATTTAGTGACTTCAGTCCTCTGTGATTTGACAGAAAACCACAATTTTTTATGAGAAACAGGCCAAAACTATGAGTCTAAATCTGGACAGTTGAGAGGGATGTTAAAACACACACACACACACCCCCCATTATTTCCCTTTCTCCCCAAAAGAATGGCCTATTTTAAATTCTGCATGCAAGTCGAAATAGGTTTACATCTGCATTAGCATGGCCGTCCTTAACTCATTCACTAATCGAGCTCAGCAAGTTTGCACTGTAACTTCCAATGGGCAGAGTCTCAGCCTTTTGCCAGAATCAAATTATTTACTCACATTTCAAACAAATATTCATATCTCTGGAAGCATAGGGAATATGAAAGAAGTATAAATGGCAAACTCTTCAGCACAAACTATTTTTATAGCGGTAGTATTCTTTAGGTTCTAAATCTTAAACTGAATTTTATAAGTCACAGTAAAGACAGTCCCTGGGATTCATGAAGCTTGCACCAGGAAAGGTGTAGCATAGGTATAATGCCAAATATGGCCGGCGATTCAGGGGATCCAATTCCACATGCACTACCAGTGTGCCAGATCTGCGCAGCTCTCAAGGTATGCAAATCACCCCATGCCAGTACTGCAGCATGCAAATGAAGGTACATAGCAATTCATGAAGTGGTGGCATGGTAAGCCTACAGAAATGTAAACCAAAAAACGGTTTACATTTTGACAAACAGAACATCAGCCATGAAAGTGGACCAGACTCATGTATTACAAAGTTAACACATGCCAATGGCTAAATATACAGCCAATGGCATAAGAAAAGATGCACAACACATAAAAAATAACATTTAATGTCATGGCCACAGTAATGAAAAAGTACAAACGTAGGGCATGTGTAAGCAAACGGGAACACAAGGAAAATATATACAAATGTCATAAAATAGCAATGTAACACAAATCATGATTTCACCATAATATTCAATGGTATGCATGCTACACCACAACCAAGCTATAAGGTTTGCTAAGGGCCTGTGACAGTGTTTGGCGCGGTAACTATGAATTAGTAGTCAATGCCATGCAAATGAGGCAAGTAATAGTGAATCACAAAGCCCCCCCGGGCCAAAAGGGATGTACCATACGGAAAGCACTACAACACCGAGGAGTGGTCTGGAGGCATACATGACATCAGCAGTGGGGTGTGCCACTGCAGCTGTAAGCACATTGGAGCAATGCAAATCTGGCTGCCGTTGCTAAGCAAAGCTGCAGGACGGGGGGATGTGGTATAGCTTTGTAGCTGAGAGCACACATGGTCCCCAAAAGCGCATGGTGGATGAAAAGGGCCTGAAACCTGGTAAGGGGGCGCCCACGCACCACAGCCCAAAAAGGAAGGGGGAAGACAATAAGGAAATCCCGCAGTAGGGTAATTGGAGTACAACTGAGCAATTAACACCTATTAACTCACAGTGGGCCATTGGCGGCAGCTAACAACTGCAGCAAACCTGCAGAACAGGATAGGGAGGTGTCGGATTGCAAAGAAAGAGAACTGTAAGGGGAGCAAAGCAAACCTGCAGTAGATCGGCTATAGAACACATTTGCAAGACAATCCTAGTTCAGGAAAGTACAAAACAAGAAAGCAGGCTGCTGGATGCATGCCAGACAATGGGAGGAATTGTTAAGAAAAGTTGAGGCAAGGGCAAGAGGTAATCCATAGCAGCTAAATGTAATTCAACACCAAAGGCAGAACAATAGCAGTACCTGTGGTAAAACACATAAGATACCCTGCAGCTCTGAATGTACATACACACCCTACGACATCATCAGTGTTCAAAGCACAATAGTATAAAGTGTGAAGGCACCTCACACACCCCTTGTGTATTCCCAAACACTACACCATTGGTGTAAACAGACGGGGAACTTTTACAATGTACTTGTTGGGAGCTGCCATAGCTGTGATTCATCACCATGTGTTGGAGACTGAAGGTGATGTGGAGGATGATGCTGACAACTACCTCAGGCCCCAGAGAAGGGAGAAGAGTGTTCAGACCAAGGGTAACCTACCAGGGGCTACATTATTTGGAGATAGTAGAGTGTTACAGGGTGGACAGGGACATCATACAGCAAATTGTTGAGCAGTGCCACCCCCTGAGATCCAGAAACAAAAGAGGGGAACCCATCCCAGTGGACACGGAGGTATGTGTAAGCTTGAGAATACTAGCCACAGGTACCTTTCAAAGGCCAACTGAAGATATCAGGGGGATCTCACAGGTATCAGCATCCAGAGTACTCCACCAGTTCCTGGATGCCATGTTACCACATGCCAATGAGCATATATACTTCCCCGAACTCAGGAGGAGTTGGCCAGCAATATGCATCTCTTCCACCATGTGGCAGACTACCCAGAGGTACTGGGTGCAATAGACTGCAAACACATACATATCAAGTCACCACCTGGTGAGCATGGTAGGCGCTACATAAACCGCAAGGGATACCACTCCATCAACTGCCAGGTCATGTGCAATGCCCAAGGCATTATCACGGATGTGTGTGCTGGCAGCCCTGGAAGCTACCATGACTCCCACATCTGGCATGCCTCACAGCTGTATCAGGTATTTGTCAGGGGGGCAACCCATATGGCCACCTTGTGAGGATGCTGGCTATGCACTGAGCCGTGGATGATGACTCCCATCAGAAATGCACACACCCCATGCAAGAACACCATAATGAGGCACACTCACAAACCAGAATCATCAAGAGCGTGTGTTTGGGATGCTAAAACCATGGTTCCATTGCTTGGACATATCTGGTGGAGCCTTGCAGTACTCTCCAGGCACGTTGCCCACATTTTTTATAGTATGTGCCATGCTACATAATATGATCCTGTGGAAACAGCTGCAGCAGGGACATAATGGTGAAGGCCCTCACAGCCCCCCAATTGCCAAGGCCATCACAGGCACAGAGGGATTCAGACCCGAACACCCTGTGCCAGCCCCAGTAGGCAGGCGGGCGTGCCCAATATGCCCATGCCTTGGCAAAGAGGGGCATTATAGCACACACCCCTGACAGTGTAGGCCCCTATGGACTGACACACTTCTCCACCTGCACACACAGTAAAATGGATGGCACACACACCCCGACCACCTGCAAATTGTAATGTAGGGGGCCTACTGTGTGAATCCTACATAGGCAGCCCTCAACTTTGCACACACAACAGCTATTGGAACAAGAAAAGTCAACACCTGAACAGTAAAGCTAACAGCATATGTTGATACTGTAGGTATAGGTTCCTAGGTACATCGGTAGGTACATGCCCGATTGTCACAGGCCATTCATCAGTCTAGGCAAAATGTGTCTGCTATCACCACCCCATCGATTAACTAACTGTCCCTCTGTGGAGCAGAGCCAATTGCGGGATCCATGTGTGCAACCACTGTTCTCCACCTACTCTGTATGGATTCCCCGGTGTGTTAATGAGGGCCTCCATATAATGTAATCAGGGATGTAGTGCCAAAGCATGGGGAGTACCCATGACAGGTATCTGCCACCCCAGCATTCTTCAGCTATGGATGTGTCAAGGTGTAGCACATTACAGTGTGTGGCTCACTGTGACATAGATACCCAATGCTGGAGCACATTCATTAAACATCACTTGGACATACCATTAATAGGTATCATCCATATGTAAACTAACTGAGTTACACATTTGATTGCAGTATGGAGGAACAGTCGTAGTACAGTCTACATACAAAACACCATAACACTTGTACAAATCCCAGATGACCAAGTGGTAAAGGCCACTAACTGTTGTGCATGTACCTGGTTCTCGTCCTGCAAGATCTGTTACGTAATCCCGATCCCGAATAATGGATGTTGGATGCAGGTCATTAGAGTATTTTTAAAGCACATGTTAGTGGGTTTATGTGGCGGCAAGGGGCGGAAAGCTTTTTTAAACATGACTAAAAGATATGCATAAAACAGGTCTAAGCTTTGCGAATTCGTGCAGATCACGGTAAAAAGATGTCCAGAACAGGTGAAACCAGCATTATTCACCCTTGTACTAATAGTGCCTGCTCTGAGAGGTAAAACAACCACTGGCAGGAGTAGAACATGCAACCATGTACACAATCACCTACCACTAAGCTACCGAGATGTACCAACGGCAGGTGTGTATTGTGACAGGTTAAAATAAAAAAGGGGAGTTCAGCAAACAGTGTCCCCATGTACCCGAAGGTGTGTACACTCTCTCTCTTTTATCTCTCTTGTCTATATATATATATATATATATATATATATATATATATATATATATATATATTTTTAAAGGGATAGAAAGGGTGATAGAAAATGTATGTCGATATATATGAATATACATATATCTGCAAATGTATAGACAGGTTAACAACTTGTACACAACCATGGAGGTACAAATAAATAGGATACTACCAACTCCCGAATGCTTTACATACCGCCCGGGTGTAATCACGAGGCTTAAAGACTGAAAGACCACAGTCCCGAACACTATAACCGTGAGTAATATTATCAAGATGTTAAGGGACATTTAGTTATTGCTGCTGGTGCTGTGGTCCAGGTAGGTACTGTGTTTAAGTGTGGTTCGATTGCTGTAGTGTTTTAAGTGCATTTTGGGACGGTGTGTGTTTCTGTGGGACTGTAATGTGTGTGTGTGTGTGTGTGTGTGTGTGTGTGTGTGTGTGTGTGCTTTGTGTGTGTGTGTGTGTCTGTGTGTTTTTGCATCGTGTGTCTGTGCTAACTGGGAGGTAGATTATTACAGTAGTTGTGGTCATAGCGGCCTTAGGATCGGTTACCACCTGTCCCACTTTGAGGGGACAGTCCCTCTTTGGGCAGTTGTGTCCTGACAACAAATATTAAAAAGGGCAAATGTCAGAGATTGTGGGAACATAATGATGTCCCATATATTATGTAATAGTTGCATTAAATAGTTATTTCTGTATCTAAAATACGTAAATTGTACAAGAAGCATAATAAGCAACTAAAGTGCTACAAGAATAAGGGTTTATTTAGGACAAAAGTAAATTCGATCCTTTGTACTGACAGTGGGTATTTTCAGCCTCTAAACCCCAATGTGTGCCCCGCAAATGTCCCACTATGGCCATTTGAAAAGGTGGCAACCCAAAACCAAAGAGGTTGAGTCACAACACAACTGCAATGAGTGCAAATATCTGTGAAAGAAATAAAGAGACAGCTTTCATGTAGCAACATTTCATTAAAATCGATGTATTTGGAGGGGTTGAAGGATCAACATCACCTGCATGCTATATAGGGAAACCCAAATTTAAAAATGGCTTAATGAATAAGCCTGCAATAACCATAGTATTAGTCTACTAAATGACAGGTCTTCAATTAGGGGAAGGGTCCCCCACATATGGAATATGTATAAATGTAGTCCCCACAAACCTTTACCTGCTATGTACACCCACCTACATCTCCCCCACACCTGAAACAATTGCAATACAGACTGTAATAACATCACAAACATCCACTCACTCAATGACATCTGCAGAAGTGTTAACATACCTTGTGGGGACACACTTGTAATGGGCCATGTGAAATTGTTGCTGTTGTACAATGGAACAGATGCCAATGTTACAGGTTTTGTTTGCAATAGTCTTGTATCAGACAGTTGAGATAACAGCTACACTCACATGTAGAACTATATACTCTAGCCGTCACACACAATCCCAGGACATGAATTCAAAATATCTGTGTCTCCCATAGCAGTTGCAATTCATCACAATAAAAAAACATCCAGACCGTCTCCCTCGAAGGTAGGGCAAAGGACAATGCCCAAGTGGAGTATTTAATTATACCCCACTGTTGCTGTGTAATTGGCCTGGAGTAGCTGCACAGCTGATGTGCATGTAATAATTTACTCCAACACCAATTGGTGGCAGGATACCACATGTTACAGGTATCCATTATAAAAGGGTGGCTTGCCATACATTCAAACCCCTATGCTCATACCATAGTTTAAAGAGGAAAGAGTAACACAGAATTTTTGTAAAATCGGACCACTAAGAATGTATGTAGAACACTCAGTATGTTAGTGTATGTAGTGCCTGTTCTGTATTAATGAAAGTGTACGCAATGCATACAGTGGGAAAAGGTATTATGTAGTGATGTCTTGCTGAGCATAGTAACGCCTGTAGAAATTGTGTGTACTGCTGTGGGCCACAAGGTAAACACCTCATACACCACAAGGGATGCTGCATAAGGGCTTTAAACATAATTCCACTCCAGCCGCTGTCGATGGTAGGGTTTTCCAACAAGTACGTGTCATAACAGTGGATAGTATATGTTGATATACTGTAACAGTAGGCATATGTATGGGTGTATAACAAGAATAACATGCCTAAGGTGGTCCTGCTGTGCAGTTATGCTTTGCATTATGGGATATGGTTTCAAACATGTGAAAAGTACAGTATTGTAGGTAGATATGTCAAATATTTTACATAGCATTACTGTTATATTATGCAAACATAAGGTATGTGTATTGGAATGTACAATACACAATAACAGGATACATATGTCTTGTAGTCACCAGACAGTGTAACAGCATGATAGCCAATTGAAATGGAAGAGCTACTCAATTATCCATGCACAAAGGACATGTAATAGCTTCATAGGTTCATAGCTAGGTACTATGCTGTTTGGCCAAGTCCATTTTGAAATACAGTGTTTTCACTGGTGGCACCTCCCTAGGTTAGTGTCCTGTGCCTGTGAACAGCAGAGCCATTTGTTTCCAGCACCTGTCTACAGTACAGCCACTACAGTGATCCCTGGTGTACATGTCTGTTCCCCATCCACCCATCGAGGTATCTCATGAAGAGTGCTAGTGAGGGTCCCTGCCTGATGTACATAGGAATCATGTTCCAAAGCATGGTGAGTGTCCGTTTCAGGAATGTATCCCTCCAGCATGCGCTACTCATCATTGCATTTGGGTACATATCCCAGAGCATGTTGCTCTCAGTGGCTTTTGCTTATGTTGCTTATGTGGAGCATATCCATCAATATTGTTGTGGACATGGGCCTTGTATGTTCAGCAGAGGTCACCTCTGAGTATGCAGTATGCAAATGAGTACAGTTGGGGTTTCTGTAGTTGTGCTCATCGTCATCCGGGGAGTAATACTGTTGGTGTGTTAATGTTGTGGTATTTAAAGCCATTGCTGTTCCATAAGGTACACCCCCAAAAGGGGTGTTGTACCCTTTTAAGTGTTTCATAAGTCAGGAGTATAGAGGTACAAAGCCTTTGTTCCAGCTACAAACCCATTACAGATTAGGGTGGCCATGTAGAAGGATATCCATGCCCCTTTGGGAAATGGTTATCAAAGGAGTGGGTGCTATCTATTTTTATTAAGATCTCTTATAATGTCTTATGTATGTAGGGGGCTACCACCTATGTGATAGTCACTGGGTGATTGTTTTAATCCAAAGGGGTTCTATGCACCTTGTGGCATGCGCTTGAGGCCATGTTAGACACCAGGTATCCATCACAGTGATGCCCTTATGGGGGGGTGTGTATTAGCTGGTGAATCAATCATGGCCCCTAATTTGCAGTCATCTGGGAAAACCCATTCAGGGAAAGTCTTTTTGTGCTAGCCTGTACCTCAGGGAAGCATATAAGAACATGAGGGCCCTATGACCGAGGACTGGGGTACACCAATTGTAACTGATGTACAGTAGGAAAGGTATGCTAGCCTCACTGCATGTGTCCCGTCCATGAGCCACTTTGCATAACATCTCAAGGCGTTTGGGGGCTGTGCAGGTGGATGTGTATATTGACAATACCAGAATGGTGAACAGTGTTGAAAGCCAATGAGAGGACAAGGTAGGCTGTGTGGACCTCCTTACCCATCTTTTACCTTGGTAACTGTCTCAAAGGACCCGACTAGGTGTAGGAGCCATGGTGTGGCCCTAACAAATCCAACGTGGGTGGTATCAAAGGTTTGGAGGCCAACAATGTCTCTGTGAATGACTTCCATGATGTTTCCCTAGCCTTGCAGAACAGTCTAGTCAGGCATATAGGCAAAAGGTTCATAGGTTTATACTGGCTATCTGTGGCATTTATAAGCCTAGCCCAAATTTTGTGCCCAAACCTTTTATGAAAAAACTGTGCCCATTAGTTTGTTGTGCCTTTGTCCAGCAGTGGGAGATGATTGGGGTAAACCTGTCTCCCATCCACAGGTCAAGATTTCTCGAGCCAGCGAGGTTCTGCCTCACATGGAGGGGTTTTATTCCACAGCATAGGGTCTCTGAGTGATATCTATCCCTCCAGGCCATTTATATCCGTGCTAAGGTTTAAGTCACTTGCTCTAGTGGTTTTGGGTTTTGGGTTTTTTTGGTGGAGCATGTCCATTAATTTGGGGTTTGGAACCTTGTATGTCAGGCACATGTCACCTCTGAGCAGATGGTATCACTGAATAGAGCTGGGTTTCTTCAATATGAATAGTTCCTCTGGTCCATTGTGGCCCCTTTTGTGGAGTGTGATAACTGTTGCTGTGCACCATTCAGGGTCCACAATGCCATACAAGGCTATTAGTGAATCTGGTGCCCAAGTAAACCCTGTCATTCTGAGGTTTGTGTAAATCGCAGCCTGGGATGTTGGAAGGTCACATGGGGTTTGTGCCCGGCTTTAAAAATTTGAACTTTGTTGTGACCACAGGGACTCTGCATTGTTCCTGTGTGGGTTTGGGGCCCCTTTTGGGTGTGAGAGGGTGTATAGTTAGCTGCCAGGATGTTGCCAATATCAGTCGGTTCTGTAATGTTTCTGTCTAACCATTGTATGTAGAGCAAAGTGGGGATTGCCATGGGGGATGACATACCTCCATAGAGCTTAGTGGTAGTCCTTGGAATGTGTTGCAGTAATGTTTTTTTGCTAGCTTTGGAGGATGTGGGGTCCCAGATTCCTACTGAGGCTGACCAGGGCTAACCCCCCCATGGGGGTGTACCCTACTTTGCAACAGTCTCCTCCTTCTGTAGTACATTATGTCCATGGCAGTGGAAAAGTGGCATCCATTATCTGGTGGGTGTATGGCTCTGTTTGGGATAGCATGATCCATGCAGTCGTGTAAGTGCTAATGAAGGGGGTTGTGAATGTTTCTGGGTTTTTAACTATACTGTCCATCTGCGGGTGTCATGGTGTTTTTACTTCTGTCATGAAGCCTGAAGTTGGCTTTGTAGAAATATTTACTGTGTTTTCCATGAAGGGGGGGCAGAATGTGGATAACAAAGGGGGATTAAAAGTTGGGAAATGACCAGGGGATAACTGTGGAACACCAGTCACACATATTGGGAATGTCAGGTCTAGGATATTGTTGGCCTTTGGTGGTGTGTATAGGTTGATCCAGCCTTTGGGGTTTATGAATCTAAAATGTTGGCCTAATGTGTGGTACATGAGTAGGTATCACAGTTAGGTGTGGGGGAGTGTCAATCTCGATCAGTAGTTCCTGTTTGAACCCTACTTTCCAGTACATCAAGAAATGAGGGCCCTTAACCGTGGGGTATGGTGTGGAATCTGTACCAAGATAATTTGTATAGCAGTTCTGGCCACAGTTAGTTGCACTTGGATTACCTCTGATGCATTGTGCTAAGCCCCGCATGGAGGGGTGTACATCCCTGTGAAATATGGACACACCTCCAGGGTGTTCGGTCCTGGTTACATGACTGAAAGGTGTGGGCTGCATAATAGCCTGTCAATGCAGGGGGGCTCGGGCCTAGAAGCAGGTCACAGTCACTGCAGAGATATCAAAGTGGCCCCTTATAAGGAGTGCCTGGCTGAGTGCATTTGAGATGAAGATATCAAGCATTGAGTAACATTACCCTCAGGTTTTGCTTGCCTGTACCTGTTCTGATGGTGAATATGTTATTTGAAATGTGTCAAAAAGGGAGTATAGGGAGCAAGAGCCTTAGATGTTATCCATAATCACAGGGCTGACAGGTGCAGGCCATCTGTGCCAAACCATTTGTTTGTGACCATGTCATTCAAAGCAGACAGATACTGGATACCCTTGGAATGACACCAGAAGCATAGGTTGAAGTGAATAATTCTGTTGTTGTACTGTGTATCAGTCTGGACTAATGCAGAATGCTTCTCAGGGCTTGGGGATAAACCCGGGCTACAAGATGGGGCTATTGCATGTCCCTGCATGTAGTCCCGGAAGTTACATCTCAGGGCATTCACATTAAAATGGAGAATGACAATCATATTGTACCTGTTGAGGGTGACCTGAGTGCATAGGTTATGTTGTGGATCCTGTTACCCGACAGCCAGATGACAGTGACTATGCCTTGTGTAGCCTGCTGAGTGGGACATCAGTGTGACCGCCTACAGAGTCACCTATGACTAATGTGTTGGTATGTTATAACAACGTATTGGCTGTAGTAGACGGGCACACAAGAGTGTGTGGCCTAAAAGTAATTGGTGTTTTGTTTGGTGATGGGGGTGCCTCTGTTGCCTACACAGAGTAAAGGAGAGGCTCTGCAAATGTTGTACTCTTACTATGTGTGGCCTGTGGTGGTGGAGATCTAGTGAGACTATGTGATGAGTGGGGTGTGTTTCAAATGTTTAACATCCCACATGATTGTCAGGTTCAGTCTGGGTTGGGAGAGCATTACCTCCAGCATGGCTACATATGTGCATCTCCCACAGGCTGTAGTGTCGTATGTTGGGGGGTGAGCATTGACTGTGTACATGAGACAATTGCTATATTTCCTCATGTTGCCCAATTCATCATATAGACAGGCAATATAATTTTGGGCATGCCCCCTTTCTCACAAAATATGTGAGGTAAGTGTGTACAACAGCTGTTGTACTGTAAGCAGCTGGAAATGTAAGGACAAACAGTGTTTACCTGTAGGAAATGAGTAGGATGGGTGCTATAGTAATTAGTAGCTCATGAAGTGCTTTCATGTTCTGAACAAGTGCTGAGCATGAATAAGCAATACAGATAGGGTGTTGGATAATGTAAACTCACTGCCCCCAAAAGGTACACAATCACATATCCATGAACACTAGAGGCCCCCGTAACCATAACTATGATGGTACAAGGTGCACTCAGGCTGCATGTGACCTGTTCAAATCCCTGGGTATAAAACACATATGGCAAAACAGTTTGCTCTACACATACACTTCCATGTAAAACATAGGTTCATGGCAGTCTGTGAAAATACTGAATGGCACACTAACAGTTATCACAACCCACAAAGTGGAGCGCCACTCATAATGGGGGACAGCACTATTACCCTGCTGAGTATGGTCTGAAAGTCCATGAACCTTAATCAACATAGATGTTGTTAGCAGTACAGATGTAGATGACAGTACCAAAATTTACACTGCATAGCATACCTGTGACAGGTCATAGACATCATCACCCATACTGTGTTCCACCTACACTCAGTATACTACATGTACCATATCACAGGAGTGTTCTACCAGTGGCCTGTTGAACAACACTACAAAAGGTGTCTGAGGGACATATGCACATCACACCAGTGGCAGCTACAGTAAAACAGGGTTAATGTTTTGTACTCCCCCGTCATTGTAGCCCATACCACACAGACAAATGGGAGGCATCTGCATATGTGAGTATGTGAATGGCCATGACCTAGGAGCAATAGCTGACTCAGTGTTGTGGACAACATACAGAATGGGCTTTGTGGGTGAGGTGTGTGACATATTTCACAACCTGATAGCTGCTTATTGCATTGTCACCGCTATGTTAATAACCCTGTACCCATTAACTACCCTCTAGGCAGCAGTCAACATTATGAACACTGTGTGTAAGGGATGGTGCTGTGCAGTTTACCTCCCTGAGCTAGTGACATCACCAGGCCTATTAGGTAGTTGGGGCAACCCAAGTCATGACAGGGTGCCATCCATGAGCATGGAGATTATTGGACAGCCATACTCAGCAAATTTACCAATATTGGATCACATATCACCTTTAAGGGTATTGGCCATGCTTGGATGGGACACCAGCCTTCACAATCCTCATCTCCACTATGCAGCATGCTGCCTACCCCGCATAAAGACATGTACACTGTGATGTTGGACATGCTACATTTCATATCCTGATCTGAAAGACATAACATGGACAGCCACCTTCCTAGTACAAATACATGCTGGACAGATCCCCGTGCCATACATGTGACATACTCCTGCCATACCATGCAACCCTGTCCCAAAGCTGCACATGTCATCTCTGTCATACATGGTGGACCCTGGTAGATGTATCATTAACTGTCTGGATCAGTAATGAGGTACTGCTTTACCTGTGCGCGGGAACATGGCTGTCGGATACACCTAGAAAACCTTACCTCCTATGCCCCTACATGGCCCAGGGCATAAAACTACTACATGACCCTTTGGCCCTACATGCTATAGTTGATAACCATCCCTGCAAATACATCCAGCTAGCCATTGTCCCATGTGTATCACATGTGCAACACAGGCGATAAAGGCAGGATGTTGAACTGCTGTACAGTGCCTTTTAGATGTATATGGCAAAACACATGCATGTAAAGGGTTTCGCATTGTCACTGCTCATGTCCAAAAGGGAGTGTATGTGTTTATATGTGACATATACACAGCATCAAGGTCAACAGCATTAATGTGACACATCCAGGCATGTGCTGATAGGTAAGAACACCAGTACAGGCAAACAGACATGCCCACATCAAGACAGCATTCACATGGAGTATGAGCAATGTAATGAGGTGACACACAAAATGGTGATAATATCCAATCCCCATGGGGGTTACATGTGTGTGAAACAAACATGTCAGTCATGTCAGTGTCATGATGATTTGCAAAGACAACTGTTCATAAATACTAAATGTAATACACATATATGTGCAGCTGTATCTCTGTGCATCTCTGAGATACTGTGACCTGTCTCCATCATTATGTCTTACAGATAATGCCCTCACACTGCCAGCATATAGCCGCCGGAGGATGATGCCCTCATACCATACCTCCAGGGTAACTATGAGGTTTGTTCAGCCATGTGCCACAGCATGCCCAGCAGGGGATGACCTGTGGCAGGAACTTTTCAGGAGGGTTAATGATGTGGGTGGCCATAACGCACCTACCAGCAGGTGTGCAGACACTGCATGGACATCAAAACAGCGTGCCAAAGCAATTGCCAGGGGAAAAAGGTGGGAAAAGGTGGTGGGCCACCAACCCAGCCCCCACCCACCCAAAGGGGCTACTGGCCAGCCTGGGGACCCCATCAGAACAGCATCCACAAACTCTAGCTGCCATCGTGGAGGTGGGGGTCTCCCAACCCCAGAGCCTGGAGTTGCCTGGTAAGTCACTACTGCACATATAATATTATATCCCATTTAGTTGCATGTGTCACTGTACATATGTAATGTAACATCATATGCAAGGTATGTTTACACACATGCCCCAATATAGTATGCTACCCCGTGTATGCACACATGTGCATACCCCTAGTATATGCTATTGTACTGGCGAATGTGTTAACATGCCCGTGCACCCTGTAGCTGTCATACAGTCATGGATAATGATCAAACTGCTGTGTCACCCCTATACAGGTACCTCTGGCATGCTGCAAAAAAGTCCATTGCAGGTGAGACAGTTATCAGTATCAGCCATGTGAATGCACATATCTATTTGCCATGTGGCCAGTTAACACATGTACACATAATGTCTGGTCAAGTCACAATAAACACACTGGCTACCCATGTGCAATATATACAAACCAAATGAAACACCAACATGAAACCACAGTAACTGTCTTTGCTAGATGTGTGGACAGCTGTGCATACAATGGTGGAGGCATTGTTCAATGTAGGAATATGTACTATACATCAGAACAAACATGTGGGGCAAACAGTACTACACAGTGAGCTGGGATATGGGCAGCCCACAGGATTCACCATTGTGGAATGTGCCCCTGCAATGAGGGGCACACATTGTGATGTGCCATCTGACATGTCCCAGACATGTAGTGGTCCCGGGGCCAAAATTGTCCCCTATCCCATAAAACATACCCCCCATACCAAACATACAACCCTTTGTCTGATAACCCTGTGGACACTGGGTATCTGACATCTATGGGTGTATGTCATATGGGACAACACAGACATGTGAATAGGGGCCATCACACACATTTGGCCAACACATGTTCACACATGGCCATGGAGGATGGCCAGAGACATGTAGTAACACACAGTAGATGTGATGTGTATGTGTACACCCTGTTGCACATTGTCTACACATGGTCCAACTATAGCCTTTGTTGAATGGTTATATAGTTGATGTGGAACACTGGACATCCTAAAAACCTGTGCACAGCTTGTGGAGGTGTCATTTAAATTGACCACATAAGATGTGTTGAACATCATGACTGTGTCACAGCATGACAGTAGTCACCTGTACAGCTTCCACAACATACACAGACACCACATCAGGCCAAGATACCATACATTTCCCTTGCTGCTGTTGAACATCACTGTCAGCCATGCACCTCGTGTGTGTGGTACATAAATGTCATGTGGGACATGGTGTATTGACAAGTCTGCCATGTGTGGACACCGTTGCCAGGCAGCTAAGAAATGTTAGCAGTTGTGCAGGGGTGTCATCGGTATGTCTTCCGGTGACCTGTTACACATGACACAGCATGGTTTAGTGTGTATACACCTCAGCGACGTGGGTCACAATCCACAGTATGTATGTATTGTGTATGCACACAGTCATGGCTATGCACTGTATGTGTATTCCACACTGTATAGCAATAGAGACGACTCATGATTCCATGCAATGGCAGTGTGTCTGTACTTCACACTGTATAGCAATATAGATGCCTCATACTACCCTCAATGGTCATGCACACATGCTAAAAATGCATTCTATCTGTAGGGCATACAGACAACACTGCAATGTGACACCATTACACTGCTGTACATGTGTCACAACACCATTGAGTCAAACATTTATGCATGTCACTTCACACATCAGCAGATTACATGTCATACTACATGTTAATGTCAAGGACAAAGTCCATAATTTTCTGTTAACCTGTGCTGGTCCACATGGTGTATCACAGGGATGCATGCTTACTACCATGATTGTGTGAAATGCATGGCTTCTACTATGACACATGCTTGCTGTGTTGTGTGCAACCCAGGGATGTAATCTAACTAACACTATTAATGTCTGAGCTGCAGCCTCTGTATCCCTGCATGCTGCACCTTCTGTCAAATCACATGCATGGTTGTCTGTGTGTGTTTGTGTGTGTCTTTTGTGTGTGTCTGTGTGTGTGTGTGTTCTATTGTAATGTTGGGGTCTTTGTTGTTCACAGGTGATGTAAGTGTGTTGCCCTCCTGCGGTCCATCTGTTGTTAGTGTCCCCACAGACTCTAGCAGTGATGAACATATGCTTTTGGTACATGCAGGGTTGTCAGGGGCTGAATCTGTGCCATTTGGGTTTCCATCCCACCTATATCCCCCCTTCCCCCAGTTCTCATAAAAATACCCCATCACCAGTGGCCATAGAGGAAGGACAGTTAGGGGTGTTAGCTTGGAACAGGAACATGTGGAGGCTATGGAAGGTGTGTCTTCACACCATGGTGTCAGTGAAATTACTGCAGATGTGCCACACAGGCATGTGGCCAGTGCTGCTCATAGGAGGACCTCTGGCCGACATGCACCTGCATGACAGAGCGCAGCAGCTGGTGTCACCAGCCCTGTTTCAGACTGTAATGGCAGCACAGGCCCTGCTGAATGGCAGAACAGAGAAGGGCAGAGGCTTCAGAGGGCTGCTATCCATTCATTAAATGACAACATCCAGGCATTGGCAAATGCTCAACAGCAGATTACTGATGTTTTGGACAGGCAATTGGGTAACATGGTTGGAATCCTTGACCGGCATGGCAATCCGAATTTAGCTGTCTGTGCTGGAACATCTGGTAGGAGTGAGGTAGGCCCTGGGCGTAGGCCAGCTACACCACCTGGTGCAGGTCCATGAGCTACCTCACATGCCCCCCTCCCATAGTGCCCGGGAGCAGCAGCAGTGCAGCTGGTGCTGGGTGTCCACACCAGGACACAGCAGGCCACATGGACATGGCCCTGGAAGGGCCCAGTGGGGACACGGTTCCAGTGGACATGTGTCATCAGACAGTACCCAATCTGTACCTCTGTCTGGTAGTGCCCGTGCAACCCCTGGCAGGCACAGGTCACATGGCCATGGCCAGACACAGTGAACTGTAAATCCTGGTCTGTACAATCTGGAGCTATCAATAATACCCCTGTGTAGGCCGGATACATGGCAGAACTGTGTGCCCCATAACAACACGAAACATCTGTAGGGCACCAACACCCACATGCATAATAACCACACATGTCCAGTTAGATCACAGGCCCTAACCCACACACATGATGTCATCCACTGGTGCAGCCTAGGCCCCTGGCAAACATTATCACCCTGTGCAAAGATGATGCCTGTGCCGCATCCCTGTCATCCTCACCATTGGTGCAGGGACATGCTCATATGGTCTGATGCACAGTGTGAACATAATAGTGAGATAGGTGTATATTACAAATTTTTGTGTACTGTTGACATGCAGCAGACATACCATGTAGTACAGGTTTAGAATGCATTGTTTTATGTGCACAGTTTGTGTCTTGGTAACAACAGTAACAGCATATTGGTAATGATGCCCTGTTTCCCCCCTTGGTCTAATTTGTGCCATTAAGTAACAGTGTTTGCAGTTAGAATGCATTGTTTTTTGTTCACAGTATGTGTCTTGGTAACAACAGTAACAGATGTTGGTAATGATGCCCTGCTTCCCTCCTTAAAGGGCTAATTGCATGTGCCTTTAAATACCAGTGTTTGCAGTTTCACATTTTAAATGTGGAGTACTCACAGGCATGGATGGCAATACCAGCATGCTATACATAGCCTCAACCTCACTGTTAAAAGGCTACATTCCATAGATGTCTACACATCTACTGATCCAGGGCATGTGAGCTGTGTATAGGCTACAGTGGCTAGAGGGTGACATCCATACCGGGTGACATCACAGGTAATTACATGGTGCGGGGTTTACACAGCGGTCTGGGTGATGTCAAAGGGGAGAGGCCAGTTGATAGCATGAGGCCTCACTGTGTAGCAGTAATACACTGTCACATTACAGGATGGAACACAAACAAAATACACAGACACACACAGTAACAGCCCCCACTCACGGGTCAACAAAACTATAACACACACATAGTGTTGAGGTGAGGACCCCTGCCTATGTGGTAATCACCATTACAGTACTGTGCACCCACATGGGACACAGAGAATGAACATGTACAGGTAGGCAGTAAGGGCCCAAGATGGGGGATCAACAGGGTAGTAGATTGCATCACCTTTAGGGGTTAGGGGGCCCCATCTGTTCTCAATGGTAGCCCTCCTCACTCCATGCACCAGACAGCCCATACATACATACACACACACACACTGGAGTCCACAAATGTCATGCACATACAGATGGCTAACATGTGTGTGATACACACACCCCCCTGCCTATGTCTTGCTTTTTACACTGCAGTATGTACAGATCTCTACAGCAGTGTACAGGGTGTGTAACAATTGGGATGTATTCCCCACCATATGTGGCATATATGGTTACACAGGCAAACACACATGGCAGTACTGTGAAACAAACACCTGCTATCTTCTGATACGTCTGACAGACATGCAGCAGTATTGCCGCATTAAAAGTGGCGCTACCTTCTGCAATTGTGCTGCTATATGCCCCGGGAGGACTTAAGTGTTACAGGTGTCAAGTGATTTACAGTCAGTAAAACCCTGACTGCTGTGTAGGTTGTATTCTTCACCTTCAATTAAAAGAAACATAGCCTTTCTGTTTGCACATGTTATGGGAGGATGGCTTGTGACACACCTGTGAGCTGTCTTCAGCAAACATCCATCTGCAAAGGTGGCCCCCCACTTTTTGTAAAACATCCATCCATACCTGATGTACATCTTACCGTACTGTCAGTATTTCACCATATACAGGTGTCAATGATGGGGCTGCATTGCAACTGCATGTTGTAGTTTGACAAGATGAACTGCAAACATCAGCTACTGCCGCATGGTAGCTGAATGCACACCACTACATGTACATGTGTTTGGTCCTACATTCCTGTCATGTAGCCATGTTTGTATGCATTGCAATTGGTGGACATGTGTGATGACATACATGACACATGGACTGTTGTATGATATGATAGTTGTCATGGGTAACTAGTACAGAGGGAATGTTAACTCAGTCAACATTGCTACCCTTTTGTACTGTTAGCATTCAACAGCCATGGACCTACCTTCCATGTGCATGCATGTAATTCCCGTTGCCACTTGTCTGCATGAAGGACAGCAAAATGCTATGTACATATGTGTTGTGTGTGTGTGGTGCATGTACATATCCAGGGATTACATGTATGTCATATCCAAACATGGGGTGTTCCCGATTCAGAAACCTGAAGTCTGAAATTCAAATGCCGGTCAATTTTACTGCGGACAGAACAAAAACAATTTTCAGCAGAGACGCAGGGATTAATACTGCAGACACGTCTTTGTAAAATGGCAGGGCACCAGAGCAAATCCACATAAACACAGGGAGGAGATGCAGACTCCACACAGAAGCCACCCCAACCAAAAATCAAACCAGAAAACCTATAGCTGTGAGGCAACAATACTACCACTGCACCATCAAATCTGCAAGGAATTAAACATTCAGAAACCTGAAGTCTGAAATTCAAATGCCTGTCAATTTTATTTAACATTTGTTAATCAGGACAATCTGACTTGGAACAAAAAAACAATTTTCAGCAGAGGCCCAGGAAGAAATAATGCAGACATGTCTTTGTAACATGGGAGGACACAAAAGCAAACCCACACAAACACAGGGAGAAGATACGGACCCCACAAAGAAGGAACCCCAGCCAAGAATCAAACCTGAGAACCTGCAGCTGTGAGGCAACAATGCTACTACTACACCATCAAATATCAAGCATTGCAACATTTACAAACCACAGATATTATGAGGAACAGATCAGATCAAATATGAGGCAAAAATCTGCAATTTTTTTACAAATGGTGGTGGGTAGGGAACTCAAGTCTTTAACACCTGCATACAGGGTACAGGGTTCAAGCCTAAGGTATTCCCTACCACACCACCATGAGCACCTGGGGCATTTTCACACACACACACACACACACACACCCCTCCAGTTACAAGCACCAGCTAACACATACACAACTCCAGTTACAAGCACCAGCTAACACATACACAACTCCAGTTACAAGCACCAGCTAACACATACACAACTCCAGTTACAAGCACCAGCTAACACATACACAACTCCAGTTACAAGCACCAACACATAAAGTAAAATGCACCATACACTTACCTGTCTGTTCTCCATACCATATCCTGCCTGCGCAATACTCACAAAGACCTCTGTTGCTGTTGCAGTCCGGATGCGATATATCCTCCCAGCATGTCTGTGCACTTTAAAAGTGCACAGACGTCTCCTTGCATCCCTCTATGGGTCCTGCCGGACTGCCTTGAGCATGATAGTCGGGACTACTGCGCATGTGCGAAGTCCGCGAAATTTAAAAAAATAATTTTTTTTTTGTTTTCTTTTTTAATTTGAGGGGGCTGCAGTCCGGCAGCCCGATGCCACGAGCCGCCCCTGCCCACATGCTAGTTTAAAATGGTGTTGCTAATGTCAAGCAAGTGTACAAACACACACACACACCCAGTTGACTGGAGTGAGAACAGAACCCCTACCTATCTAAGTACTCCTACTAGAGGACTCCATATTTAAGGCAAGCACCACAGCTAAAGTCTAACTTAGAGAGTGTTAGCATTTTATAGCTGATGACATCACATGTGTCTGATGAGGAGAAAATGGTAATAGCAATGTCCCACATGCTGGTGTAAAATGGTCTCTTTAATGTCAAGCAACTGCACAAACACACACACCCCAGTTGACTGCAGTGAGAACATAATTCCTACCTGTCTAAGTACTCCTACTAGAGAACTACATATTTAAGGCAAGCATCACAGCTAAGGTCTGACTTAGAGAGTGTTAGACAGCATTTTATAGCTGATGATATCACCAGTGTCTGGTGAGGAGAAAGTGGCAGCAGTGTCCCACATGTTGGTGTAAAATGCTCTCTCTAATGTCAAGCAAGTGCACAAACCCCAGTTGACTGCAGTGAGAGCAGAACCCCTACCTAAGTACATTTACTAGAGAAGTCTGTATTTAAGGCAAGCACTTCAGCTCAAGATTGACTTGGAGAGTGTCAGACAGCACTTTATAGCTGATGACATCACCAGTATCTAGTGAGGAGTAGATGGTAGCAGTGTCCCACATACTGGTGTAAAATGCTCTCCCTAATGTCAAGCAAGTGCACAAATACACACAAACCCCAGCTGACTGCAGTGTGAACAGAACCCCTACCTAAGTACAGTGACTAGAGAACTATGTATTTAAGCAAGGGCCACAGCTCAATTCTGACTTAAAGAGTGTCAGACAACATTACATAGCTGACAACATCACCAGTGTCTGATGAGGAGAAAGTGGTAATAGCAGTGTCCCACATGTTGGTGTGAAATGGTCTCGCTAATCTCAATCAATTGCAGAAACACACAAACACACACACACACACACACACACACACACACACACACACACACACACACACACACACACACACACACACACACACACACACACACACACACACACACACACACACACACACACACACACACACACACCCCAGATGACCACAGTGAGAACAGAACGTCTACCTATCTAAGAACACACACTGGAGAACACAGTACTTTATGGCACAATTTTGACTTTTACAAGGCTGCAGGACAAGTTATGGTGGATGACATCAGCACTGGATTTTGGAGAGATGATGTTGGGAGGCCTGCCTGAAATGGATGTGTAGGCATGTGCATGTGTCACAATATTGTCAATGCATGGGGTTGGAGTGGTAACTGTGAGATGCACACTTATGCTCCTCTGACTAGACAGACACACATACACATACCTCCCAGTTGACTGTAGTGAGAACAGAACTCCTACCTATCTCAGTACACAGACTACAGCACTTAGTACTTTATGAAAGCACTATAGCACAAGTGTAACTTTTACAAGGCTGCAGGACAACTTATGTTGAATGACATCAACACTGGATGTTGGAGAAAAGATGTTGTGAGGCCTGCATGAAATGGATGTGTAGGCATGTTTAGCTGTCAAGATATTTCAAGTTCTGCATGTTACCAGAGTGATGAGTGTGCAATGTGTAGTATGTGGTGGTTAAGTTCCAATGTGCAGGTATACTTTAGGCGACAGCTCTACAAGCTATATGCAAACAAGTGTCCACATTACTACAATTATTTAAACATTTGAATGTGTATTGTCATTCTAAAGATGTGCATGGTATATAATACATTTGTTATTAATTTATGTAGTGTACTGAGAGACTACGGGTGCAGTGCATGGGTGGAAGTAACACATGGCTGCATTGCAAATATGTGACATTTTCTTAGATAAGGCCTTCATTTTTTTATACTTTCACATGTAGTTTCATGGCATGAAGACTAAATGGACACTAAACAAAAGTAATACATGCTATTATTTACTCTGTATAGTGCAACAGTGAGGAGTGCATTTTCATGATGGTTGTCAAAGTGTTTGTGCATGCAAGATGCCCATTTCTACTGCTTTCCCTGTTTGTGTGTAGTTAAGCAGTGCACACATGTGAGCCTCATTGCTAAAGATCTGAGAGTTCTCAGTACTGAGGCTATGAAACACACCTGCTGCATAGCTGACTATGTGGAAACAGGTGTAAATGTATCAACACATTCCTTTTTGAGCCCGGATGATATAAGGTTTGAATCAGGGTGTATGTAATACCTTTAAATAGATATTGATAAAGCAATGCAATTTTCCTGTACTGTATCTTCATCATGTGTTACTGTAGTTTGATGTAACACAGAGTGTTTAAGTGGCATTACATGGAGGTAACCACACCACAGAAGAGCCTATCACCATCAGATGGCATTGATGCACGATGCCAAACTCCATGGAAACACAGAAGCCAAAAAGTGAAGGGATATATGTGATTTTATTTTCTGACCAGATTATAGGTGTTAAAATGGGGTAGATAGGAAAGTGGTGAAATGGGAGGCAAACAGGAGGAAGAAAAAAGGTAAAGCAATATAGGAATGTGCATGAGGGAAGCAGTAAAGAATCATAGCTATCCATTTCTTTAACAGTGTAAACTGAAAATATGTACAGAATATTATCTTAATTTGGACTGTCACCTCTACAAAGAGGGTGACAACAATGCAATCCTGTTGTATAGCCAATTGAACCAAATCAAGTATGCCAAGAAGACACATGTGCAAAATGGAGAGCTATGTATGGAATTATGTTTTTTTTTTTTTTTGTGGGACAGGTGCCCAGTTTTGCTTTTTCACTTCAGTAAGAGAGGAATGCTGGGTAAGGGATGTTGGTATTTCGGGGTCAGGTACATTGGGTAGGTGAGGAAGAAAATGCAAACAAACAGGACAAACATGACAAGAGACAAGGATGGTGAGGGACAGAAAAGGTTGGGGGACACCATGATTAGGGTGAGGGAGAGGACAACACAAGTGCATGCCCATCAAATATGGGGACAGTGAGAATCTAGTCCTCACCTGCAGGACTGTCATCATTGCCCCCTTACTCCACTGGCTGCTGGAGTGCTCGATGTCTTGTCCTCTTATGGACCATGAGAGAGAGAGAGAAAGCAACCTCTCCATCCAGCATAGGCATACACCAATGGTGCTGTGCACAACCCTACACACCAACCCTAGCATCTCCTTGTGGGTGATGAAATTCCCACCTCCACCAGTACTCCCAGAGGGTATCACAGCACCATGTGTTGGAGTAGTACTACTTGAGGGTGCAGGTAGTGCAGTGGCAGGAGAGGCAGTACTGCCAGGTTGAATCCTAGATGTGATGGACATCGGTACTGGAGCCGGTAGAGTGGGGGCAGGCTGACCCACTGGGGTTGGCATACCTCACTGTGTTGTGAAGCCTTTAGTGATTTGGTACAGTTGGATGACATGGAGACATTTTGAGAACACATAACAGAAAATAAAAAAAACAGAGATAAGGGTTGGAGTGAGAGAAAAAAAAGAAATAAAATGAGTGCTATCATATGTGACAAACAATGCATTATCACAATCATACAAATTTTTATCTGAACTATTATATTTGATTATGCATCCTAACAACTACAAACTGTAATTACAGATTGCTCAAAATAATCCTTGTAATGTGCATATATTATGTATAGAGTTTAATTTATATAATATTATTACAGAAGTGCAGTATTGTGTAGTTGTTAGTCATGGTATTTGAAGACACAACCTCTGACTTTGGTCTTACACCTGACTCCTAAAGTTGGTTTGTGCTACAGACCTATGTGTGAAAACTTGCTTTAACTGTTAGGATATGCATGCTCACTTTGCTACTCCTGTATAGAAAACAAAAAACAAATCTCCCTTTACTTTTTAAAGAAACAATAATACTTCTCTTGTGCTGCACAAATACCTCTTCCTTCCCCCAGTCTCTCCGAGCAATCAGCATGAGCCTGCCTATTCAAGTCAATTCCTGGATTAAGAAAAGAACAGAAGAGCATTATGCATATCAGTCTTGCCTATATTTATATTATAAATTATATTTATTAACATACTTACACAACTGTGGGGTGTCACTGGTCTGTATATCTTCCAACCACTGATTGAGCATATCCCTCTTATGCCTTTTTAGGCTTTTGAAATGGTGTCCACTGTTCTCCAGTGTGCGGGATGCCAGTCAGACTGGGTACAGCCTTGGCAAAACTATTCCAAGCCTCAGACTTGTACTGAGAGCCAGAATAGCCCGTCCTGCCAAAGCCTTTGGCTGTGGTGCTTTACCAACAGTCCAATAAATATTCTGGACTCCTGAACATCCCACTTCTACACCATAAATTGGGTACCTTCTCTTCTAACACCAGAAAAGTCTAATCCCAAAAGTAGAGTAATGGCAAATGATGATTCCCTGCCATCGCGTTTACTGGCAGTGTGCAAATCCAAGAAATTATGCCAACCACTTTTGTGTGAAGTTAAGCAGAGAGCAACAGTGCCAAGCATGGAGGAAAGCAATTTTTGAAATTGAAAAGTTAACCTGACACTTGCTTGACATTAGTTTTTTGGGGGGTTGTCTGCTGCTGTAATTGTTAGGTGAATTAACTTTGCAGACATGCACTGGGGGGGGCATACATTTCATGACCTGATACATTTTTGGTTTGGCGTTATAAGCTGATAAAATTGATTCTTACAGTGTGGGTTTCAAACCTATGCATAAGGGACAAAAAATTTTCTTTCACAGTGGTGATTTTCCATTTTTGCCATAGAAGAAGTGCTCAAACATAGTCCTGAATCATTCATAAATAGATATGACAATGGGAGGTGTTAACCAGGTATTTGTCTAACCTGACAAAGTACTTCTATATAGGTTAATTTATGTATGCATCTCACTTAAGTGTGAAAGCCAACCAAGTCCAGATAGCAGAATTATACTTACACAAAGATAGTAGACAGTAAACCCCCTCAATCATACATCTGAAAACATAGTAAGGGTGTCTTATGTCTCAAACATATAATATAATGTGAACTGGAACAACAGTAAAAATGTGTGGAATTTCCTGTATTAGAACCCAGGACCATGTGTATGGTAACCCTACAGTTACACCTGCTGTCACAAGAATGTTGAAACAACATTTATATATTTTCCTGTTCATTAATATAAACTGGACTGTCACAACACTAAAAATATGTTGCACTTCCTGTATAAGAACCCAGGACCATCTGTATTACAAACCTACACTTACATCTGCTGCCACAAGAATGGTTAAATGACAGCTGCATAATTCCCTTTTTATTCTTAAATTCTGTGTGTTACTGCCACACAACATCACTTTAGCGTGTTTGTACAGTGCCCAACAGAATTAATAGAATGTATCCATTTTGAATTAACTGTGCCCTGTCTGCAGGTGTTCGATGGCTGCAGGTGTTGGGGAAACATGCTAAGCAATGCACAATGTCACTTAGCAGCACTGCACAATGGAAAGCAAAAACTGCAACAATGTATACTTTTTGTCCTTTATATTGTCTTTGCCCTTTCTGCAGGTGTTCTATCTGCTTCCTGTGTGAGCCATTAGTCCAGGTTTGCACACTAAGTGTCGTGCAAATGAAATAAGCACAGTTAAACCTCAAATTCATTGTGTTTCTTTGTTTGGCTTGTCTGCACTAAGCCACAAACTGCCCAAACACTTGCACTAAAAAAAAAAAAAAAAAAGAGAAAATTAATTGAAATGAAGAAATCTATGAAATAAACAATACAACATTTATGTTGGTACACATTGAATATGGATTTGAATTCTCACTCCAATGATCCTTCAAAACACAGTAAATTTGTCTTATCCCTTTTGCCACACAGCTTTACAGCAGAGAACTAAAATCATTGTGCATACAACAATTGCAACATGATTTGAAGTACTAACAAAACATATGCAGTTGTTTGTACATATATTAATTTCAGATGTAGTGACCTAAGTGATCATACAACCATTTATGACTATTGCTTGCATAAATGCATCTCTGTCTTATCTCTCTGTGTTTGTTGCTCATTCTTGTCTTGTCTGACCAGTAATCTGAGACATGCAGTCTGTAAGGCATTCTGTATTAGTCCTTAAAATGTGTGAGGATATTAAATGGCAATAATATACAGTTGTCAACAAATGAAGAGGAGGTTGGATGTTACTGAACAGACACTGTGAAAGGCATGCTGGTTACTTTAATTTAAAACCTTGATGCAATTATTTCTACACTTTGTAAGTCTAACATGGCTGACATACACACACTGGAAGTATGGGACTCTGAACTGCTTTTGTGTTTTCCTTTTCCCTACCAGTAATCATTCACATGTGCAATTCATTAGCAACAAACACTGAGAGAGTGCCTGCACTATGTTTATGTATGCTACACAGAACTAAGTATTTGGGCTTCAGCAGTTCTAATGAGGTCACACCTCATTTGCATCTTCACCGTTTTCATAGGCCTGCATCTATACCATAAAAATGGAACCATGTAGCTAGGCAGCCTGAAGGTGAGGAGACTTGTTTATGTGATAACACAAAAGAAGATTTTTTTTGGGATTTATCTGCACAGAAGACTACTAATCTTGATAAGGGTATGCTTGCATTTTTCAGCTATATACTGCATATGTTTCAGTAAGACAAACATGTTAATAATAATAATATATATATATATATATATATATATATATATATATATATATATATATATATATATATATGTATAGGTTCATATGTAGATAATAGGCTATCTGCCCTAGGGCATTTATAAGCCTAGCCAGAGTGTATTTGGCTTCCGCCTCCCTATTAGATTAGCCTACTGTGCCTCTGTAAAGTAGGTCACAGAAGGTACCCTTTTAAGATTAGTTTACTGTGCCTCTGTCTAGCAGGGACACAGAAGAGATCCCAGGGGTGAATTTGCGATTTCCCATCCACACGTCCAGATTTCACTTGAAGAGGGTCAGTGAGGGGCTATGTCTAACATGAATTGGGATTCTATTCCAGAGTGAGGGGAGCCTCTGGGAAAGGAATCTGTCCCTCCAACATGTCCTATTTATTTTTGTGTTGAGGTTTAGGTCCCTGGAGTGTGTAGCTCTAAGGGACTTGGATTTTTTGAGGTGGAGCATGTCCATTAATTCTGGGTTTGACATGGCTTTGTACGTCAGGCATAGATTGCCTCTGAGTAGGCGGTAAGCAACTGAGTAGAGCTGGAGTTTCTTTAGTCAAGCTGCATAGGACATCTGTGTGTAGCCCATGATCCTCTTGGTGAGGTACTTTTGGGGTCTCTCCAGTTGCTGCAGGTGTCGGGTAAGGTACATCCCAAAAGGGGCATTGTATTCAATTATGGGCCTGATGAGTGATGAGTAGAGGGGCACGATGACCTCTCTTGATCTAGATGCGAACCCTTTCGTGATAAGGTGGGCTATATAGAAGGTCTTTCTAACCACTTTGGCAATGTGATTATCAGAGGAGAGATTACTATCTACGTTGGTCCCCAAATCTCTAATTACTTCTTCCGTACTTAATGGATTACCACCTATGTGGTAATTTGTGGGCACCTTGTTTTTCCCAAAGGGGATGACTATGAACTTTTTAGCATTTAGCTTGAGGCCGTGGCTCTGGCACCAAGCATACTTCTCTCTGAGACCCTTTTGGAGGATGCTTGTGTCAACTGGAGATTCGATTATGGCCCCCAGTTTGCAGTCATCTGCGAACTTTGTCAGCCATAATCCCCCCGTGTTAGCCTGAACCTCAGAGAAGTATATACTGAACAAGAGAGGTCCCAGAACTGAGCCCTGTGGGACGCCACTTGTAACTGGTTTGGATTCTGACATGGCACCTGCGATTCTGACCATATGGGTTCTATCTCTGAGACAGTGTGCAACCCATCTTGTGATATAGGGGTTGATATTTAAGCTGGTAAGCTTATTTATGATGCTCGAGTGGGGTATTGTGTCAAAGGCTTTTGCGAGGTCCAGGTAGGTTGTGTGGACTACCTTGCCCTCATCTATGGCTTTGGTAACTGTTTCAAAGAAATCAACTAGGTTTAAGAGGCAAGATCTGCCCATAACAAAGCCGAATTGGGTAGGGTCCAGTGTCTGGAGGCTCCCAATGTCTTTGTTTATGAGTTCCATGATAATATGCTCCATAGCTTTACAGACCAGACTAGTCAGGCTTATGAGCAATAGTTTCTGGGGTCCGTTGTGGCACCACCATTGTGGAGTGGGACCACTGTAGCTGTACGCCATTCTTTGGGTACATATCCTGTAGTAAGGCTAAGTTTGAACAGTGACTTAATGTGAGGGTTCAGTTCTTCTTGGAGCTCGTGTAAGACACAGCCTGGGACACCATCAGTTCCCATAGATGCTGTGCTTTTTGCTTTGGAGAGGGCAGCTTTCACCTGTGCATCTGTGATGTCAGGGAGGTTACACTCAGTTGGGATAGGCATTTGCGCCTTTGGGGGGAAGGGGGGGAGAAGTTTGCTCTGAATCTGTTTGTCAGGATGTTGGCTATGTCTGTAGGTTCGATATATTTTGTACCGTTATGCAACAATTCAGAGCATATCTGGGAGTTTCCGCCCATGTTCCTGACATAACTAAAGAAGGCCTTGTGATTATCTTTAGTGTCAAGGGCAATTTTTCTTTCAAAACTGGCCTTTGATGATTTTATGAGGGTTTGAAGTTTCTTGCTAATACTGATTAGAGATGCCTTTCCTTTTTGGGATTTTGCTCTGTCATGTAGTAGCTTCCTCCTTCTGTTGTATAGCTTATTAATGGCTGGGGTCCACCAGACTGGTCTCCTGTTTTTGGAGGAGTGAGTCTTGGTTTTATTTGGGATAGCATGATCCATGCATTCCTGCAGGTGCTCATAGAATGCATTTGTAAAGGATTCTGCGGATTGGGCTGTATTATCCTCTGGCCCAGGGGCTTTGAAGGATTCCACCTCAGTCTTGAGAAGTGCAAAGTTGGCTTTTGAGAAATTCTTTACAGTGATTTCCTTGGCTGGGGGTGGGGACGGGATATGGATGTCCAGGGAAATTTGTTTATTGTCTGATCTTACCAATGAGGGGTTTACCTCTGGTGTGAAACATATACATATTAGCAAATGGTATTTTATCTGTATGATTTCTTAGAAGTGTACTGATGGCTTAGGCATATTTGTCAGGGCATTTCACTTTCTCAGATGCACAGCCTTATTAACTTTTATCACAAGAGCTAATGTTACAACTGTTTTTCTCTGTACACTCTTCTATTGTTATTTCCATGAAGTGTAAATGCTGTATATTGTTAATGACACAGGAGTGTTAGCCTTCTAGGATGGAACATACACACCTCTAGGGGAGTGCTGGTGACAGGTAGACATGACTGGCAATAGCTTAAAATGGAATGTTCTGTGTTAAATCTGTACACATGTTTCAGGACAATTTATTTGATAGCTCTTTTAGCATTTCACTGATAGTTTGTGAGCAAAATGTCTCATTTGCCTGTTGTTTTTGGGGGTGGAGGAGCAAAGTTGCATTTCTGTTTTGGCAAAAACAAGATGTTTGCTGTACTTACTCTTCTTGTTTTGGATCCAACCTTGCTTTGTGTGTGATTGTAATATGTTACAACCACACAATTCCTTTTCTTATATTTCAATATCTTGACTGTTTTATATTTCTCCAGTTGGTGATAGTGAAATGTTACCTTTTATGTGTTATATTGAAACAAGACTTTTATTTATGTGATACGTATGTATGCTATCCTTCTTTTGTGTTTTATGTCACCTAGGTCTATGGCACCTAGTCATCCCACTCCCTGAACCCCCCCCCCTCCCTGTGACCCTGAAAATGAAGTAATTGTGGAAGTATTTAGGCTTCATGGTGCCTCCCTGTTTAAGAAGGGACATGGGATATATCAGGCAGAAAGCAAATCTGGCAGCAGATAGTGGCTGATGGGAACACAGTAGACTGCCAGAGTGCTACTGCTTCAGGGAGGACAAGTATGTCCCAGGAAGAGCTTCCAGGTAGGCTTACCTGTTTCAGTTGTTAAACACTTCTTGTATAGTAAAATATTGACAGCAATACTTAAGTTCTGTTTAACATTAAATTAATTTGAGGGGATAGTTGTAGACTGATACAGTCAACAACACATTCTAATTGATCACACATGGGCTGAGGGTGGATGTGTCATCCAAGTCCTTGTTAAAAGTATCATTAACGGACATATAAAGGGCAAAAAGTTTTAACCCCCTGTGTTATTGTTAATTGTGCTGATGGTGTCCTTATTTTTTGCTTAACTTCACCCAGGACCACCAGTCTTAGGAAGCAGAGCCTCATCTGCACATGGTAAACTAAGCAACTTATGTCAGTACTGATAAGCAGTTCAAAGAAATATTTAATTTATCCGTATGCATGACATGGGTGTCAGGACTGTTGCGTGTATTGCTGTACTAACTGTAGCAGTGGCACCACTGTTAGTTTGTTAGCATATATTGGACTATAGTTGTGTATGTATTAGTTTCTTTCCTTTGTTGCTTATTATCACAGGTGATCCTGACAGTGGAAGTGTAGGACTCTTACCACCTGATGTCAGAATATCTGTAGACTCTGATGATGATGGTGGGCAAACAGAGGAACAGTCGGGGGTGCAGAGGTTGAATCTGACACTGAGATTGACATTGAGCCATCCCTTGTAATTACATCAGAGACAGCCAGTAGGACTATGCCAATTAATTCCAGTGAGTCCTCAGATATTGTACAGGTGGAGGGTGAGACACTCAATCAGGGAAGTGTGGTTATTGCGGCTTCAGTGCCTGCTGAATCTGGCTGTAGCCAAAGTATGGGTGAGTTGTCATGCAAAAGGGTTGTTAGGGGTGCTCAGAGGAGGTGTACTGTCCATTCTCCACCCAATAAAGGTGTGTCTTCCTGTCACACTCAACATATGTTTTGGGCTATCATGGATGAGCAGGTATGTTCCAATATGTGCACCAGAGAAATGTATAGTGTTGTAGATGTGCCACAGGCTGACTTGTGTGACTGCCTCCCCCATGTTGCTGATTCCAAGGATTGGATGAATGACACATTAAAACTGGTGGTGTCTGTGATGGAACATCTGCTGGGAGGGGGACTGCATCCATGTGGGTGTAGGCCAGCTGCATCATCTGATGTTAGTCAGTGTGGCCATGCCCAATCATGCTCCCATAGTGGCACTACTTTCATTGCTCCATCAGTGGTTGAGGTGTCCACACCCAGATGTGGCAGGCAATGGAGTTGTGGTCCCAGGTGTCCTCATTAGGGGAGGTCATCCAATAGACATCAGTCATGTTCAGGTAGCAGCAGTGCATCTGACAGTGGGCATGTACGTGCCAGTGCAACTCCTGGCAGAACCAGTTCTCATGGTTGGGTATGACAACGATGAACTGCCACCTCTACTATGCATGACTGATACCTGTCTGACATACCAAGATTTAGAGCTAGCACAGAGCTTAGCTATGTTCCTACAGATACTCAGAAACCAATGTCATCTATAGAGCCCATACAGACACACACACATGAGGCTTAAAGCTCATTTTTTTCTCACTGGCCATTTGTTACTTTATCCAAATGTTTGCCTGCTTCTCTTTCTTACTAACACGCAATCACGGGACTTTTCTGTCAGCTTAGGCTTTCTGCCCCCCACAACACCCTGCACAAGTGATGATAACTGTGCCATATCCTTGTTTTTGTTTTCCATCTTTTGGATTCAGGGATACACAGCATTTGTGTCTGATGCTCAGGGAGCATAGCTATCTAAGTGCTTAGTATATCTGCATTTGTGATGTTTTGCTAATTGTACTTTTGACATATTTTTATCTCAGAAAGTTAGACAGTTGATAGGATCAAAACATTTTTTGCATCAGTATTTTTAATAATCTTCTGAGGATTGTGAAGTCTGAAACTGAAATGTGTCTCACTACTTTCTAACTTCTCTGTTTAATGATTTTCCAGTACAAATGTATGAGGTCAAACTGAGGACCATCAGTACTTTTGAGAGATATGAATCTGTGAATCTTTACATACAAATACATACAAATATTTCAAGCATGGGCATTAAAAGCCCTTCTAGCTTGCCAATATACCATAACACTTGTTCCCATAATAAGTGTCCAGGCCGTTGTTAAAAATATCTAAACTATTACTTGCTTTAATGTAATTTGGTAGTTTGTTCCATGCATCAGCTACTTTGTCAGAGAACCAGTTACTACACTTCTTATTCCCATATAATCTTCTAGATAGATTGTATAATGATTCTCTAGTACTTTTTGATAATCCCAAACACTCCCAGAGGTAGTTTCCTCTAAATGCCTTATATACTTCAATAAGATCTCCTCTTAGATATCTATAAGAGACACTGTGCAAGTTCAGATATTTTAGTCTTTCATAATAACTTAAATTTTCACATCCATGGATGCTCTTGGTATATTTCCGCTCTACTCTTTCCAGTTTAATCATGCTTGTTTTATTATAGGGTTTCCATATTGTTATTCCATGCTCAAGTTTGGGTCTAATGCAACTGACAAACAATGACTTCATCATTCTTAATTTCCTAGACTTTATAAATCTTTTTATACAACCTATAGTTTTTTAACTATCATTAACAAATTGGTTGATATGATTAGAAAAACTCATAGCTGAATGTACCCATATGCCCAATTCCTTAAATGAGTCTACAGTTTCAATCACTGTGTGCTTTATTAAACATTCACCTTTCAATTTATGTCTCCCAAATCTCATATGCTTAGTTTCTGATGTATGTATCAGCATATTATTCTCCTGTGCCCAAATGGTCAATTTAGTCAAGTTATTTTGCAGACATGCCTTAAATGTAACACATGTAATCAGTTTACCCAATTACCCAATTACAGGTCATCTGCATATAGACAGTAGAACACCCCAGATGAAAATGTTAGGTCTGAAAGATACAATCTAAACAAGTAAGGGACTAGAACAAATCCCTGTGGGACACCCTGACTGTAACCAAGGAGTTCACCTGTCCAGTTGCTGTATGATACTTGCCATGTCCTATTTGTAAGCCATGCAGTTATCCATCTTATCAAGAGTACATCGATACCTAGTTGTACTAATTTATTGATCAGTGTTTTGTGTATGACCCTGTCAAATGCTGTTAAATCTATATAAATTACATTACAGGACAATGTTTCATTCACAGCTATTATTATATTGTTATAGAACATCATGTTACAGGTGGTAATAGATATGTTTTTAACATATGCATGCTGATATATGGTTTCAAGTCCCAAACTATCCAGTTCTGACAATAACTTATCCAATTTTACCTTCTCCATTGTTTTTCCACAACATGAAAGTAAGCGTAAGGGTCTATATGACTCTGGGTTTGTCCTACTCCCCTTTCCTTTGAAGACAGGTCTAATAAGCGCATGTCTCCAATCTTGAGGAATCTCCCCATATTTATATGACCTAGTGAATAATAGATATAATGGTACCATAAATTCTTGTTGACGTGTTCTCAGGTCATTGGTAGTAATTCCATCTCTGCCCTAGGCTTTATTTGGATTCAGTTTGTGTAGTTCTTTTTCAATATAATCTAATTTGATTCCAGTATCTGGGGTTACCTGGATGTCACTAGGACGACGTATTACCCATTTTGTGGAGCCAAACTGTTTTGCATAAGATTTTGTAAACATATCTATAATTTGTTGTGTCTGAGAATAAATTTTAGAGTCTCCACACAATTTATCAATTTGTGTGTCTTTACTCCTTCCACATCGCATGTATATAAAAAAGGTTTCCTATTATGCTCAATATTTTTATTTTCTTCAAATTTTTCTTGATCTTGCCTTACACTATGCTTAATCTGTCTGTCCAGTTTGTTTATTTCAGTTTTCAAAGTTGTAGTTCAACGTCTCTTCCATTTCTTATATTTTTTGTCTCTTGTCTTAATCAGATATCTTGTTTTTATGGAAATATATCCCCGTGATGTTGTATACCTGGATCCTGATGTTAACACTCAGTTTCTCTTTCAAAACTTTTCACATTCCATCTGCAGTTTTTCCACAAAACACCTTACTAGAGTTAGTTTTGCTTCCATATAATCTGTAATTAACTCTTTGATGCCTGAGGCCTACTACTTGATCGAAGACACATATTCACATAAGTTTTTGCTGTTACATGTTAAAGTCATTTCTGTACAAATCACCCACCTTTTACTTGCTTACATTACCAAGTAACAACATGCAAGGATATGCCATTCATTCGTATTATTACACAATACACTCCAGGTTCAACACTTACCTTGTAAATTCAGCAGTTGTAACAGTTTTAGTTCAGGGCTGACTCTGTCTGTTGCCAGCAGTGTACAACCATTACATGAGTAGATAAAGGCTGTAACTGTTGCCTGGCAGCAATGTTGCTATATACATGTATGTAGGATGAAGGTTTTAACCTCTTAGGTGGTGAGTGAGTGTGTTATGCATTGCCTCTTAGCCTATGTGAGGGCATATTGAGTGCATCTACATCTGCCTACACTCACAGCAGCTGCTGTTTCCCTGTCTGACTCTTCACCTGCATGTAGCTGTGGTGACATTGCCATTGGTGGTGGGATGTATGCTCCTTCCCCTTGTTATTCTAGCTGAAGCTGTTTTCTCAGGATGATGTTGTGAAGCATGGCATAAACGGTGAATATTTCAGTACATGTTATGTAGCATAACATTCAGGAATTGATGGAGGATACTGGATGCTGATGTCTGTGATACCCCCAACATGTCCCCTGTTGATCTCTGTAAGGTTCCTGTAGCTGCAATTCTAAGTGCTACACATACATTTGTCTCCACTGGTATGGCTTCCCCTCAGTTTGCATTGGCTCTGAGTTGAGGATGACAGAGGCTACAGAGTTCCTGTAGTGTGTCTCTATCTACCCTGTGTTGTGATTTACAATTTCCACCTCATGCAAATTGTTATAACTGAAAATTCTTCTTCTTCTTTGCTGTGGCCTATTAGCAGCAGCAGTAGCATAGACTTCAGCCTGTTGCACATACACATGAATTAAAGCAACAGCAGCCCCTTGCATTCTTTCTGTGTTGACTCCTTTCTGTGACTGTATTGCAATAGGTTTTAGAATTCACAGGAGAAAACCAACCCTGAGTCTACACAGTTGCTTTATAGCTTGTTGAATAGCTCCTCCAGCTTGGATTGGTTGATTAGCATGCAGTTCAGTTTCTGATGCTGTAATTAGCATGCCACAATGTTTACCCATGGTTGTGTGGCACTACACACCATGTAGAGGCACTTGCTGAATACAGAACAGTGTGCTACCATATGTGCATTGCGGCAAGATGTGCACATGGTGTAAGAGGACCATGTAGGATTTACTGAATCTGCCCTAACAACTTATTTACAATATTTACATATTTATCTGTACATATTTACAAACCTAAATATTTATATACACATTCCTGTTTGTATATAAAAATTATTCATTTTTCATCATACTTATATATCATTATTTAAATCAGAACCCCACTCCTTTTTCCACAACCAGCATCTAATCCTTTTCAATATTGTTGACAATAAGTTTCTATTAAACATAATTTCATTCATCCTCTCATTCCATACTACCTATATTACATAAAACAATGTTTTTCTCTATTCTTATTTTTAGTTCTTTACTTATATTTTTATCACATCCATATTCAGTCATTTCCATATTTATATCATTTCTGTGTTTGAAACATTGAAAGAATTTTCTATCACATAATTTATCCCACAATTTTTTTATTCTCTTACATCCAAAGAAAACATGTTCAGTGTCGTCTTCTTCACTACAATGTAAACAAATTATTTTACTTTTGTTTTTATTTGGCATATTACTTTTAACCATTTTTATTGCTGATCCTTCATCAATTTCCAAATATTTATACACTCCATCCTGTTCAAGTTCATTTGTATCACATTCCTGTCCTAGATTGATATTTTCTTGGTGCTGCAGCTTTCCTGCTTTAAATGTTGCTTTCGCGCATTTATCACCTCCAAATGACATTCTTATATCATCTGAGACAGTTTTAACAACTTGCAGTTGTGCTTTCAACTCCTCATCTGATTAACTATGGAGTTTTAAATCATCCAGAAAAAGACGTTGAGAAGTGTCTATGTTTTCTGTGAGCCAAATTATAACCAAGACCTAATCTGCTAAATAGACAACTTAATGGGACAAGGGCAAGACAAAATAGCAGTGGTGACAGGGAAAAAACTGGAAAACCCCTTTGAACTTTTGTGCCAAGGGTAATAATTTGCCCTTTGTCATGATTTAATTGCAGTGTGGTTTGACATTGTTTCATAGTCACTGTAATGTAATTGATCAGTGCAGGATAAATCTTACACATATGTAAGCACTCCTTTATCCATGAATGTGGGATGTTGTCAAATGCTTTTTTGTACTCTATCCATGTCATACTTAGATTCTTCCCCTTACAATTGTCCATTATGACTTTATTTAGCAGCAAATGATCTTTTGTTCCATATGACTTCTTTTGTTACCCTTTTGTTCTATTTCCATTATTCAGTTTTCTTCTAAATGACAGTAAACTCTGTCAGCATCAATTCCAGTACATAGTTTTTACATCATTGGATGGCAAGTTATTGATATATAGTTTTTAGGATGGCTTGTGGGTTCACTCTTAAGGAGGAGATTCATTTTCCTGTTATTAACCAGGTTGGTGTCTGTTCTAGATACATAGATTCATAGGAGATAACTAGGCAAATGGTTTAAGAGCCCTTACAAGCCTAGCCAATATATAACCCAATTTTAACCAATGTATGGTCCCTAGGGATAAGAGGATGGCATGGATTTGTGCCTATTCATTGAGTATCTTACAGATTCCCCTGTCCATAAGAGACATAAGCACTACCCCAGGTGTGAATTTGCGATTCCCTATCCATTGAGCCAAATTGTGTCTGAAGAAGGCTGGGGAAGGGCTCTGCTTAATGTGAATAGGAAACCTGTTCCTAAGAAGGAGCAATCTCTGAGACACATATCTGTCTCTCCAGCATGCTTTTTAATTTTTTTTTTGAATCACTGACTAAGTTTAGATCCCTAGATCATCTGGAGGCTGTCATTAAATATAAATCCTAATGGGCCTGATAACTTCTGATTTAAGCTGTTTAAGAGGCAACCCCAGTGAAGCCTTGTTTTTAGCTTTGGAGAATGCAGCGGCAACCTGCTCTTTGGTGATAATTGGTGGTGGAGCAGTCGAGGATATTTCTTGGGGGAGAACTGGGAGTGATGGGGAGGTAAAATTTGAGCTGAATTTGTCACTCAGCAGATTTGTTATATCTCCTGGCTGAGTATAGGTGATGCTATCTACAAATAATTCTGCACATTGTTCGGTGTTGCTCTTAAGATTGCAGAAATAACTGAATGCCTTATGAGTATCCTTAGCTTTGGAGGCTATTTTTACCTCAAAGTCTACTTTCAGAGACTTGACTAGTTCCCTGATTCACTTATTTAAATGGGGACTTTTTGCTCTGTTACCCAAATTTGTCTTACTTCTCGACAATATTTTCTTTCTTTTGTTGTACAACCGAGTAATACTAGGTGTCCACCAGGGTGGCTTGTTTTTGCAGTTTGACCTGGGTTTATTTTTGTCTGGTACTGCCATTTCTATGCAGTTGTTTATATGGATATACAGGGCTTTTGTGTATGCCTCTGCATAAGTTTCTGTGTTTTCTGGATTTGAGGAAGTTTGAAAACTAGATGTACTGTCCTTTAATATAGGGTAATTTACCTTAGAGAACTTTTTAAAGTTTTTGGGGTTAGGTGGGGGGACTAGTTTTACCTTTATTTCAAATGAGACCTCTTTGTGATCTGATCTTACCAGTGAGAACATCACAAGGTGGGGGGTGCAGCACTCTCCCATATTTGTGAGTACCAGAACTAGGATATTTGTTCCCCTAGTAGGAGTGTAGGCTGTCTGCTGCAGGGCATTTGAATTTACAAAGTCAAGAATTCTGTGGGCCTGCATGTTAATGGTCGAGTATGCCTCTCAGTTAATGGAGGGATAGTTAAAAAACCCACGAGTCTGGTATTGGGCTGGATGGTCACTTGCAATTGATACTAGTAACTTCAAGTATAATGTTTAGGTTTCCTGGTTCATGGTTGAGGACCTGTAGCTAGCAAGAATATGGTAATAATTTTTTCCCATGGTTAGTTGGAAGGGGAGTAGCTCAAGCATGTCATATTGTTTGACCAGCCTTGACATGTGCTTATCATTTATGTAGATAGATGCACCTCTGCCTTTTACTCTTTCATGTTCAGTGGGTGGTCAGAATGTTGAAAATATAGCCATATGCTGCCAGAGTGCTTTCTGCGGCTTTGAACCATGTTTCAGTAATTGCATAGACTTCAGCATTCACTGGGGTGAGGAGAGCTTCCAGGGAGTGCAGTTTCTTGTTAAGACTTGTAGTATTGAAAAGTAGCACCTTTAGCCTTCCCTGAGTAGCTTTGTTATGTTGGAAGGTTTGTCTGTTTGGCAATGCCTAAAAAAGGCCCTATGGGGTGGATAATGTTTTGGCCAATAACTGAAAGCCTAGAGATGACAGGTGAAATCCATTCCTGGCAAAGCAGGGCAGCCTGTCTAACATGCCCTCCCAGGCTAAGTATTAGACCCCTTTGGAATGACACCAGTAGCTAAGCCAATTGTTAAAGTTGATAATTTTCTGCTGGAATTGTGGCATCATCCTTGGAGATGGAAGAATGCTGCTCTATGCTAGGCTCACACCTGCCTGAGACACATATTCTGAAAGTTCAATCATGTCTCTCTTTATATAGTCCAAGGAGGTACGTTTCTGGTCATTTACACCCGCATGGTCTATGACTGAGTCATACTGGTAGATAGGAGTATGTGACATGAGTGCTTGTGTGATCTGGTGAATCCTGGTCCCTGACGGACAACTAACTGTAACCATACCCCTATTCAACCTGGTAAGAGGGACGTTGGTGTGCCTCACAATGGAGTGTCCTATGACCAGAATATCTGGTTGTTGAGTGTTTGCCTTATGGGCTTGGTAATTAAGACACAATGAGATGTGGATTTATGTCTTGTGATGGGAATTGTCTTGTTTGTGTGCATGTGGAGTTTCTGAGGACTGTGCCTGACAGGCCTTTGAGATTTGGGCAAGTTATATGTTAGCACCTCTGCATATGTGGGTCTATGTGTGTAGTCCTTTACATCTGCAGTGAGTGATGGGTGTGTGTCTCTGACAACCTGTTTGCTGCTTTTTTGTCTGTATGTGAGAATTTAGCCTCCAGTGTCAATCTGTAACTGTATCTCTCACATACTGTATTTGCCTGTTTGAGAATTAAGTGGTTGTCACTGTACATAAGGCAATTGTTTCATGCCTCAGGATGCCCATGTCCACCAAGCTGGATACAGAGATAGCAGGGAAATACCCATCCATGGTTTCAGGTCCTAATGTGCTTTGCCGTAGATGAAAGGATAGGAGTGGGTTAGGAAAGGGTGTTTACTTGGTGTAAGCTGCAGCTAATCTAACCAACGATGCTACCCAGTGCCAAACCAGATGCTGTCTGAGCAGCAATAGTCATGGGTGTTATAATAAGGTAAACATCATAGTAAACAGTCACAGTATAATGAAAATAGACAATGTTTTTGCATAATTATATCTATAAAGGGCACTGGCACAATGAGCAGCTCCTTGCAAATGTTCTGAATTTATACAAGCACTGGAAATAAAGAAAACTTACTATTGACCCTTCTGGACAATAAAACAACTATACTTGGAGCTTTTTGTTTACTTCCCAACTCAGATAGACCAGGTAATCCCAGTCTTTCTAGTGTAAAAGCACAGTAAAATAATGTCCAGGATGAAATGCTACCAGAAACAAATGTAAAGATACAGATTCAGCAGTTTAATTTAAATAGCTTATAAAAGTGTGATTGTTCAATAAGAGTACTTTGCTTTGTAGAAATGAGCCAAGAGACAATAGTGCAGAATTTATAAAGACACTAAAAACAAAGTAAGTTGATTAATACGCCCTCCAGCCAACAAAACAACCTCATGCAGGAATCTCTAGTGTGTTTCCCCACGCTATACAGACCAGGCTGCCACCCACTGCAACCAGATGGAAAATCCATTGTCTTCTTGATGTAAAATAACAGAAAACAGGTTGCTGGATGTAAAAATACACTACTTTACCCAGCTGCTAGCTAGATAATAAATTTAGAGAAAGTAAAATAAAACATGAACAGATGTGAATAAAACTTAGTTAAGAACCACTATGCTCCAGCAACAAAAATCTACTTCTAGTGACCAAATCCAAGAACTCACCGGGAGAAGCACTATTCTCCTACATCATATCCAGATTATGGAACAGTCTCCCCTCCCCACTCATAACCACATTACCTTCTTGCAGTCATTTCGAAACTGCACTAAAAGCTCACTTAAAAAGTCTCTGGTTATGCCCATGTACCAATCCCGACTAGTAACCATCCTTTTTACCTCCCTTTCCTCTCCCCTCCCCTATCCACCCTGCCTCACACTGTCTGATTATTACATTCCTTTGTCTGCAGGCTCTGGTTCACCCTTTACCCTCTTCCCTCCTCACTCAATCTCTCAGACCTGTTATAACATGCTTAACTACCTCACTTCATCTCAACTCCAAATACATATCCAGTTGACTTACACCTAGCTTCCTCTCAATACCATGTATACTACTCACTCAGTCTCCTCTCTTACTCCTCTACCTTCCCTTCCATCCCATTAGCCCTTTTAGCTTGTTCTACCTTCATGTGGAGCATCTGTTTTATAGTTTAGTGCAATATTTGTATATAAGATTTATGTATATGAGTTTAGAACAGTATCCATTTGAGCTTAGTACTATCTGTATATACATCCTACCTTTATTCCTAGCCTCTAGCTAGATATTGGTATATCTGTTCAGTACTATGTTTTATATCATATGTATAGCTAATGTTAAATGTAGTATGCATTATTTGCTATTGTATGTATATTCAATTGTTCTTCATGTACTCTGTTGCTCATTTATTGTTCTGTGGAGCTTTTCTCCCCAGGCCTCCGCTGAAAAAGGACCTGTGTCCAGTTGGAATTTTCAGGTAAATAAATAAATAAAGAATACTTCAAAAGACTAAAACTAATATTGAAAACAACCCTGACATCTAGGAACAAAGTCCAAGCTATAAACCAGTACAGTTTTGGTGTGATTGACTGGTCCCAAAAGGTACTGAATCAGTTGGACAGAAAAACAAGAAAAAAATGCATCACATTTATCAAATGATGTAAAAAAATCAGTGTATACTAAGATTATATATTCCTCATTGTGGTGGGAGGATGGGCCTCCTTGAAATTGATTATATTTATAGATTTGCAATTGTGCATGTCCTTACTGTGTTTGTGTGGGTTTCCTCTGGGTGGTCCGTTTCTTCTCACATTCCAAAGACATGCAGTAGTTGGATTGGATACTCTAAATTGGCCAGAGATGTGAGTGTGATTGCGAGTGTGTGGTATGGAATAATAGCTGCAGTAGGGCTAGCCACTTGATGGTGCAAACCTTGGCTCTAGATGATTGTCACTATTGAAGTGATATCACGATACAAAGTGCAAAAATTGGAAAAGGGGTTGTGGATGGATGGATTACTTTAAACCAGAAGTTTTTTATTCCCAATCTCCATAAGAAGTCATGAGATTCCATTTTCTTACTACACCATTCATTTGTTTCTCTGATTGCTTTAATCTTTCCCTGTGTTAGATTTTCCCATGGATTAATACAATTATATTGTCTCATTATATTTTTATACCAGGTGTTTTGATTATCCTCTATTTCATCAGTCTTTATATTTCATAGTTTTATATTTGTTGATAATTATCCAATTCCCCTCGACAACTTTTCTTTATTTTTTAATTGCTATTTATTATTTTTCAGTACTCTTCGTACTTATATTTAAATACTTTTTAAACTAAGTTTTCATTTTTATTATTTATCCATTCAATAATATTTATAAATTCAAATATGCTGCATAAACCACTAGGTTTAAGAGTCCTAAACCTCCTTCCTTTCTATCCGTGTATAGTGCTCCCCTTTTCACTGTATTCAATCTAGAACCCAAAATAAATGAGAACATCTCTAACAATGTTTCTCATGCTTCATTGGAATTATAAAAACACTCGATAATAAGCAAATGTACCCATCAATTGTGAGTTTATCAAATTCACTTTTTTCCTGTATACCAGTCTATGCATTTTCCATAACAAACAAATTTCTTTTAATTCTTTTAATAATGCTTTCTATTCTCTGTTACATGCATTTTTACCAAAATTTATACCCAACAAATTAAGAACTTTTGTTGCAAATTGAATATCTGCTATTATTTCTGTCTTTTCCATCCCTTTGCTTTTGACTTTCCTATTGCTTTCAGTCAACTAAAGAAGTTATTATTCCTCTCATCCCTAAAATATTTTAGCTATTACAATTATGTCATCTGTGTATGTCATTAATATCAGTATTCCAACATCTGTATGCATAATGTAGTTTGCATTATTCACTTTAGTATTAACTTCACAAACAATCACATTCATGACTAAAGCAAATGAAATACTACTCACGGGGCATCCTAGTCTTATCCCTTTACTCATTTCCATTTCCTTACTTATCAATCCATTTACTAGAGCCTTTATTTTATTAAATCTAAAAACAGACATACAAATGTTCCTGATTTTTATTACTGAAATTACATCCTTGCATTATGTCCCATAATGTTTTATGTTCAGTTGAGTCAAATGCTTTATTAACATCTCCTCCAGTAATTTAACTCCTGCTTTCTTTCTAAATCTAATGTCATCTACCAATTCTCTGATGCTCATTAATAATCCTTAACATCCTTTTCCTTTTATACCATATAAACTTTCTTCCATAATGTATTCCATCTTGTGTTCAAGTCTTCTCAGCATTATTTTTTTTATAAATATATTAGAATCTGTATTATTCAACATTATTGGTCTCCAGTTTTTTATGTCTTTTTTTTCTTCCATATAGATTTTAATACCCCACTACATAATTTCTTATGCTTAAATCCATCACTTAACCATTAGTTTAAGACAAATACATTTTTTGACATGTCTCTACATTTTTGTACATTTCAAACCCAGTTCCATTAATACCTGCTGTTGAGTTTATATTTAAGTGTTTAAACTCAGTATCTAATTAATCAGAAATTATATCTTTTTCAATATCTTTGTTCATTTGTTCTGAAAATGTCTTTCTTCTCTATATTTTATTATATTTTCCCTTGTTATTTTAAACATTTCTTCTACATGCTTTCTTACAATTTCCATAATTTGACATTGACTTATTTTTATTTCTCCTTGTTTATCATGCATTTCTCTCTGCTCTTTTCTTTACTGTTTTACTTAAATAGGCTATCTGTTAAATTTTACCTTGTAGTAAATACCTTTGTGTATATAAGGATTCTTATTTTTAATTTATTTCTATAACTCTTTTTCTTTATAATAATAATACTCTTTCTTATTTCTTTCTAGTTTTTCAAATACATCTTTATATGTTTTGATATATGCTTGTTTTCCCTTATTTCTTGTCTAATTTTGCCATTGTAACAAAACTGTTTTTGGATTTTCATCCCATATATTTTTATTTATTGTTTTTATACCCTCACCTAGTTTAATATATTATTTATATTTGTTTATTTCTATCTATATGGCTAAATGATCTGCAAATCCTATTATAACTGTTTCACTACCCATTATACTTATACTTTCTGACATTATAAAAACATCCATTTCAGATTTTTGCATACCTCTTCTATGTGTGTATGATTCTCTATTCTATAATGCCAATTTACCACATTTCATAACTTCTATCATTTTATACATTTTTATTATTCTTTTCCGCTAAATCACAATTAGAATCTCCAGTTACTATACTATTCATGTTTAATACTAAATAATCTAATAAATGATGAAATAAAATGCCCCTTTCTTTCTAGATGAAATGGCTATAAGCCTGTAAATTTTTTCCTTCCACTATAAATCCACAATGGCGAGTCTCCCCATTTTAACTAATATTATATCTAAACTTTTCACTACTTTTTTATATAGAATTACTGTCCCTGAACATTCATATTATTTCTCCATTACATATTTTTCTGTTTGTAATCTTTCTTCAGTTTAAGAATCTTGCATCCTCTAAACCAATTATGTCTACATCACATTTTTACACCATTCTAAAATCATTATTTTTCTATAAATATTTTTTATGCTGTTAACATTTACTGAAAGAATTCTTAAATTATTAGTTTCCCTATTCCTTAGTTTGAGGAGAAGCATTCTCTCCTTATACTATTTCATCCATTTCCTTTTTTTCTTCTTCTTCGAGTTTATACTTTAAAACTTCCCTTTTCTACCTTTAATCTTCTTACTAATAAAATTATTTTTTCCTTTCATTCCAACTTATGTCTTCCTCACCACTATCTTCATAGGTTCATAGGTTCATACTAGGCTATCTGCCCAAGGGCATTTATAAGCCTAGCCCAGAATTTTGTGGCTTTCACCACCCCTTTAGTTTGAAGGATACTATGCCCATTAGTTTGCTGTGCCTCTGTCAAGCAGTAACACTGAGGTAATCCCTAGGGTATATCTGCGATCTCCCATCCATTGGTCAAGATTTCTCTTGAACAAAGCCAGCGAGGTGCTCTGCCTCACATGTACTGGGATTTTGTTCCACAGCATAGGGAGTCTCTGGGTGATGAATGTGTCCCTCCAGCACGTCCTATTAATAACCGTGTCAAGGTTTAAGTCTCCTGCCCTTGTAGTTCTGAGGGATCTAGATTTTTTGAGGTGAAGCATGTTCATCAATTCCGGGTTGGACATGGCCTTGTATGTCAGGCACAGGTCACCTCCGACTGAATAGAGCTGGAGTTCCTTCAGTCGGGCAGCATAAGACATATTTTTGAGACCCTTTATCCTTTTGGTGAGGAACTTTTGGGGCCTTTCCAGTTGCTGCAGGTGTCGGGTCAGATACATTCCGAATGGGGCATTGTACTCAATCATTGGTCTGATGAGTGATGAGTACAGGGGGACGATGACCTCCCTTGATCTAGATGTGAATCCCTTCATGATCAGGTGGGCAATGTAGAAGGTCTTCCTAACTACTTTGGCAACGTGAGTGTTAAACGAAAGGTTACTGTCAACCTGGGTCCCCAGATCCCTGATAACCTCTTCTGTGCTTAGTGGATTGCCACCTATATGGTAGCTAGGGGTAACCTTGTTTTTCCCGAAGGGTATGACTATGCATTTTTTGGCGTTTAACTTTAGGCCATGGCTCTGGTACCAGTTATCCATTTCTATAAGACCCTTCTGAAGGATATCTGTGTCAGATGTGTTCTCAACTATGGTGCCCAGTTTGCAGTCATCTGCAAACTTTGTCAGCCATAACCCTCCTGTTTTTGCTTGTACTTCTGAAAAGAAGATGCCGAACAAGAGTGGGCCCAGGACTGAGCCCTGTGGGACACCACTTGTGACAGGCTTTGAGTCTGACATGGCGCCAGCAACTCTGATCCTGTGGGTTCTGTCACTTAGCCAGTTTGCAACCCGTCTTGTGACGTATGGGTTTACATTTAAGCTGATGAGTTTTTCAATGATACCTGAGTGGGGTATTGTGTCGAAAGCCTTTGCCAGGTCGAGGTAGGCTGTGTGGACTGCCTTTCCCTCATCAATGGCCTTGGTGACTGTTTCGAAAAAGTCAACCAAGTTTAAAAGGCATGATCTGCCTTTGACAAAGCCAAACTGGGTCGGATCCAAAGTCTGCAAGTCCCCTATGTCTTTATTTATGAGTTCCATTATGATCCTCTCCATAGCTTTGCAGATCAGGCTTGTCAAGCTGATGGGACAGTAATTTCCAGGGTCGGTGGAGGCACCTCCTTTGTGAAGTGGGACCACAGTTGCCGTACGCCACTTCTTGGGTACGTATCCTGAGGTGAGACTAAGATTAAACAGCTGCCCTAACTGCGGGTTTAATTCCTCATTGAGTTCGTGGAGCACACAACCGGGAACACCATCTGGTCCCATGGATGCTGTGTTTTTTGCCTTGGAGAGAGCAGTTCTCACCTGAGTGTTAGAGATGTTTGGGGGGCTACAATCCTCTGGTATAGATATCTCTCCTTTTGGTAGTTTGCACTGAACCTGTCAGCCAGTATGTTGGCAATGTCTGTAGGTTCAGTAATTTTCACATCATTTTGAACTAATTCTGAGCATATCTGGGAGTTTCCTCCCAGGTTTCTAACATAGCTAAAGAAGGCCTTATGATTGTCTTTTGAGTCATTAGCGACTTTTGTCTCAAAATTTGCCTTGGATGATTTTATGAGAGATCTTAGTTTTTTACTTATAATGATCAAAGGTGTCTTCCCTTTTAAGGATTTTGCTCTATCTTGTAGTAGCTTCCTCCTTTTGTTGTAGAGCTTGTTTATGGCTGGGGTCCACCAGACTGGATGCTTATCTTTGGTACAAAGAGTCTTTGCTTTGTTTGGGATTGCCTGATCCATGCAGTCCTATAGGTGCTGGTAGAAGGCATTTGTAAGTGATTCAGCGGCTTGAGTAATGGTTTCCGCAGGCTTGGGGGGCCTTAAAAGAGACCACACTAGTCTTTAGAAGTGTGAAGTCGGCTTTTGAGAAGTTCTTCACTGTGGTCTTTTTTATCTCGGGTGGGGGCGGGATGTGGACTTCCAGTGAGATTAGTTTATGATCTGATCTCACCAGTGAGGGGTATACTTCCGGTGCTGAACATTGTGACCCCATGTTCATGATGATGAGATCTAGTATGTTTTCTCCTCTTGTGGGGATGGTGACCAGTTGTTCCATGGCATTTGAGTTTATGAACTCTAGGAACCTTTGGGCTAGAGTGTTGGGGCTTGAGTAGTGATCCCAGTCTATATTTGGGTAGTTGAAGTCACCTAGTATGATGGTGTTTGGAGATGCATTTATCCCCTCCAGTGTTTTCAGGAAAGCTATGTGAGGTTCCTGAGTTTGAGAGGGTGGCCTGTAACATGCTACAAATTGCAGAGCAGTCTTGCCTATGGTTAATTGCACCTGGATGGTCTCCGATGCATCGTGCCACCAACCTTGAGGTGTGGGTGTCCTTGATGAATATGGACACCCCCCCCTCCTTTCTTGGTGTTGTCCGGATTTTGGGGCCGGAACGCATGATATGAGGTAAAACCTGATAGTGCCGGGGTGCTCTCAGGAGCCTTGAACCAGGTTTCAGTCACAGCACAGACATCAATGTTCTCCATACTGAGAAGGGCCTCGAGTGCATGCATCTTGAGGTTGAGACTTCTGGCATTGAGCAGCATTACCCTTAGTTTTTTTTCCTTTTTTGTGTTCTAGGGTGGTAGGTTTAGAATTTGAGCCTTGCCTAAAAAAGGCACTATGGGGGTGGCAAGAGCCTTTGCCAATATCCGGAAGCCCAGGGGTGACAGGTGCAAGCCGTCCCTTGCGAAGCAGCATGTCTTGTCCAGTATGTCATCCCAGGCAGACAGACATTGGATCCCCTTTGAATGACACCAGAGTTTAAGCCAATTATTAAAGCTGATCATCTTGTCTCTGTATTGTGGCATCATTCTTGGTGAAGGTAGGATACTGCTCAAGGTCAGGGTCATACCTGCCTGGGCTACATAATCAGAGAGGTCCTCTATGTCTCTTTTCATGTAGTCCAAGGAGGTACGTCTCAGGTCGTTCACACCAGCGTGGACAATGACTGAGTTGTACTTGTACCTACTGTTGAGAGACCTGAGTGCTTGCGTTATGTGGCGGATTCTAGCGCCTGACAGGCAGCTTACTGTGACCTTCTCCTTACTCAATCTGGTGAGCGGGATGTCAGTGTGTCTGACTATGGAGTCACCAATGATGAGTGTGTCTGGCATTGTGTTTGGCCTTAAGGGCTGTGACTGTTTGGCACACTGACTATGTGGTCTATGTGTTGCATGTGTTGTGTCCTGAGGTGGCATTTGTTTGGTTGTCTGCTTTGGTGGCCTCTGCTGTTTTGGTAGATTTTTGATCAGAGCCTCTGAGTATGTCTTTGTGTGTTTATGTGTATGATTTGAAGTTGTGATAGTACTATGTGAGACTGGGTTTGTGGTGTGTGTGGTTACCTTCTCCTCCTGACTGGTCTTGCCAGTCCTATGTTGAGAGAGCTCAGCCTCCAGTTTGGCTATATAGTTGCATCTCTCACATGTATTTGTGTTTTGTGGGAGAAGGAGAGGGTTGTCTGTGTACATGACGCAATTGTAACATTGCCTCAATATTCCCAGATTCACCAGCTGAGCAGGAGAGGACACTAGCAACTGATCCCTCAACATGCTAGAAGGAATAGACAAAAACTTTAAAAAGACTCCGGGGGATGTGGGTGATCGAAAAAGGGGTTTTAGGCTGGTGGGGTACTATGTATAATAAAGGTGCTATATCAAAGTAAAAAAAATACTTTAGGAGCAAGTGCTAGGCTTTACAGATAGAGAATAGTCTACTTGAGAATCAAGTAGAGCTGAACTTTTTAGATATAGAATACACTGGTTTGATCAGCAGTACAGTTCAAGGAAGGCTGTTTTAAGGGAAAATTTGAAGAGTGGACTTTAGGTAGCCCGAATAGTTTAACCTTGATTAACCCGCTTCTCTTGTGTGCTCCTGTGGCAACTCTAAAGCGTGCTTTATAGCAGGGGCTGGAAAAGACAGGAAATTACCCAAAATGGCCAATAAACTACAAGTTACTGCCTTAAACCACTCCTCTGAGGACAAACAGGCAGCTCAGTACTCCCCACTCTCACTGGTGAGTAAAGAAACTTCCCCCTGACCAAACAAGGAAAATGGAGAAACACAGGAACCAAGACAAAGCCCAGGGATCAGCAAAATCTGATCACTGGAACAAACTATTAGGAAAGTATGGAAAACAAGAGTATTTTTTTTGTTTTTTTCAAGTTTTTTTTCAGATAGACAGAAAATACAATAAATGCTGTGTTTTTCGATTAATTGCTATCAAAAGCTAGTACACTTGAGTGTATTAGCCTGTTGTTTAACTTTTAAGCAAAACTTAAACAAGGATAACAAGCAAAACTTAATCTTCAGAATCTATTTTTATTTCCTCTTTTCCCCCTTTTTATTACCATCTTTTTCTTTTTCTAGATTATTTTCCACTATTTCTTTAATTTCTTCTTCACCTTGTTCTTTATCCTACATCTTATTTTCACAGTCTATTTCACTGTCCTTCTATTTACAATCCATCCATGTATGTCTTGTTTCTTTTTACATTTATAATTCAAGTTCATATTGCTTTACATCATGCCCAGTTTTCCCACATATGTAATACTTTTTATTGCAATTATTTACTAAGGGTCCTTCTTTACCAAAAAAAAAAAAATACCCTTGGTTGTCCCCAATATTTTACCACACCCTGGCTCCCTTCAACCATTGTAATACTTGGAATATGTATATATTTTTTTAATTTTCCATTTTCAAAACAACTTTATAATTCCATCCCCCAGCTTATAATCCCCTACTGTCAAAAACTTTAGAAGATAACATTAAAACAAGGTTTACTGTATGAGTTCAAAGTAAGAGGAATATTGCAAATACTTTTTACATTTTTTCTCCTTATTTTTTAAAATAAAGGCTCTTCTCTCATGTGTTTTGATACCCAAAAGAACCATAACTTTGTCCCATATCTCATATCTGTCCATTTCAATATTCCTCTTACTTTGAACTCTTACAGTAAACCTTGTTTTAATGTTATCTTCTTTTTTTTCTACACTCAGAATAGCCATGGTTTCCACATATGTTTTTCTTATAGGTGACCCTTCCTTCAAAATATTATTATCTTCTTCTCCTTGGATTGTTTCTATTATGCCCACCATGAGAAATCATTGTTCAGTTCACTCTGTGCAATCATTTCATTTAACAAATCATCCCATAACCTTCCCAAAATGAGGGTTGTAACAACACATTACTCTTTATCAATTATCTCTGTGACTTAAATAACTGCTTCTGAAATAAGGTTTCCGAGTCCTCCACACTATTATTTACTTCAATATTACAGCTGGTGTTCACCTCCACTCCATCAGGTAATAGCTCCATCTTGCGCACAGTTCTCCCAGGCACCACTGTGCTAAGAATGGGATGTGTGCAGATACTCAAGTATAGCCAGTTATGAGTAAAGCTGAATGAGTAAGGGAAGTTCCCTGGTGAATTGCTCAAATTTCCTTTTGTAGTATCAATACCGCCTATGATCTTCATAAAAAGAGCTACTAACCTGGTCAGCAAAGGATAAATAGATGCCTTCTTTCCTTGAGCTCGTAACATATATTATGCTTTTGCACCATCCCCTTGCATCAAGCTGGTGCTCATGGCTAAGAAAAAGTTATTAAAGTTAATTTTGAAACCTCTGGAGTGGCTTACCAGCTCTGTTGGTGCAAAGGGTTAAAACCCTGACCATGAGCCCAGGGTCTGAAGTTTAATTAGCACCACAGCTGCCTGTTGGAGTTGGTGTGTGGTGGAGAAGAATGATTAGGCTTAGACTGATTGCCAGTTATACAGGAGAAGGATATGGGAATGTATGTGGCCAGGCATATGATCTATGGTAGAATTCTTGGTGGAGACTGGGGTGTAATCTAAAAGGGGTTAGGGATGGTGTTATGATTTTGTAGCATGCAGAGATTAGGATGTCAATCACAAGGCCCAATGCCTGCCACCATTTTGTTCTGCAGGTATGTGCATGAGGTGGGAAAAAAAACAGATCACTACTTTAGTGATGTTTCCTGTGACTGACTGCCACATGCTAGGTTGTATAATTCTAATGGCTGGCAGAGAGCTTGACAGCTAGTAGGTGGGAAAAATAGCTCCAAAGTGACGTAGATGGCCACTGCTCACATTGCTGCTGCAATTGATATCTTATGCATGCATCTTCTCCGTTTCAAAACAGCCTCCCTAATTATGGTGATCATTATTATATCCCAGCCTGAGAACCTTCAAATTCACACCTGGAAAAATTTGCACTTTATTACAAGCAACTCCTTGTTTTTAGCAGAAGTGATTAAGATTTTAGAGGAAGTCAACAGAGCATTGGCCAGAGAAACTTCATTGGCTGAGCAGATAAGATTTGGTTAACGTTGAAGAGTCTGTTGATTCCAAATCCTGCACAATTCCAAAACTACCTATATAAGTCATGTATGTATTACTATTCTGTCACAAGCTGTCTCTTCCTGCATCTCTGTCATCACACAGGATGATGTTTCATATTGGTAATAAACTGGAACAAAAGTGCCAAAACATTATCAATACTCTTTTGTCTTCTGTTTTTTCTGTTTCATCCCAGGAGTCATTTGAAGTATTCTGGCAAGGTGTTCAGGTATATTAGTGTTGGCACCTTGTTCTTTGGTTGGAGTGTTTTGTTCTTTAATATATATATATATATATATATATATATATATATATATATATATATATATATATATATATATATTCCACTGTTTTACTAAACAGTTGTTGATATTACACAGATAGGTGAACATGACCACACTTTGTGTTGACTACAGTACCTTGTCCCTTTGTCATGCCCAGCACCTGATCTAAAGTCAGTATTCCAATCATATTCCCTGCAGTGCATTGAGAAGGTGCAAGCTAACAAGTGTTAAAGAGCTTCTGACTAAGCCATGCCATACCTCCCAACTTTTTAAAGCAAGAAATCTGGAAAAAGTCACAAATGATAGGGGGACAAAGGCCCAAAAATAGGGATATTTTTTAAATATTGCTCTTACAAACTTAGTAAATCGATAAAATAACAGGTATTGCTTTAGCACAAGTTTTATGAAGGATATGAAGTCTGAAACTCAATTGTCTGCAGTTATTTTTTTACTTTATTCCTCAATGATTTGCCAGTGATTTGCCAGAAAACCAAGAACTAGACCAAAATATGAAGCAAAAATCTGGACATTCTGTGAAAATATGTACAGTTGAGAGGTATGCGCCACATCCCCTTAATGTGCATATACTAACTGTACAGTTATACAATAATAAGGAAAGAAGAATCTCCCCAAAACAGCTCTCAGTGGTCTCATACAGACAGCAATTGCATAGCATCTTCTTACTTTGAATATGACTTGAATATGAATATATCTTGAATATGAATATGAAGCATATTCAGCCAGTTCTAACTGGGCAGGCACAACCCAATCAACTGGCCAGTGATCACATGTAGGAAAGTCATTCATAAAAGCATCCACCTTGAACAAATGGAATATGATTGCTTGGAAAAATAGTGCTTGATCATAACTGATCAAACATACTCTACCTTGGAAAAAGGGAAAAAAACATGCACTACTTGTAAAACCTACCTGTGTTATGTATTTATGCATGTGTTTATATGTATGTATGTATGTATGCATGTATGTATGCATGCATGCATTTATTTATTTATTCTCTGTTTACTGGGATAATCCTACTGAGCTAAAGCATTTTCAGTAGAGGACTGGGAAGAATGTTCCATAATTACATTTTATAGTATTACATTATACAGAATTTTAACAAGTACAAGAAAGTATATAACTAAAAACTAGTTAATTTAGTATAATAGTCTGAAGTAATGCAAATTTGCATGAACTACAATGGATGGTGTAAGTATATTGATGTAAAAAATGAGAATGAAAAACAGGAACAAAGGAAACTCCATTAGGGTAGGTGTAAAGTGATATATGAAGAGAAATATATCAGCAGAAGTGAAATGGTAGTTTATTTCTTCATAGAGAACAAAGTGAGTTAATAGTATTGACTATCATATACAAGTGAAGTAAGAAAGACTGTGAGAAGGAAATAAGGAATTTCCGACAGGTGTAAGAGTGCCAGTATATTTAAATGTGATTTAGTGTGGATTACAATGTGTATCAGATTAAGATATAGATTTTGAACAAGAACAGAACTACTGGGTGGCTGGGTAGGTTTTTAGTTTGTATTGGAAGTGTGTTACATGTCCTTCTTATCTAATGCCTGTGTTTACAGCATTCCACATTTTTGATATATAGACTGAGTACAGTGTGCCCCTGTAATGGTTGTAGGATGTTGAAACTTGTATATTGCGTGTTTGGGATCTTAGAATTCAGGCTGGAGAACATTTCTTGATAATATTTGAGAATATAGGCACTTGCTCAGTTTAAAGACCAGGTTTAAGTTTTTGTATAATTCCAACCAGTATTTTTTGTACAGCTGTACAGTTGTGACTAGTGTTGAGCAGGTTTGTTGCAAACTTGGTAATTTTGTTGTAGGTTTGCTGTAACTTTTGTTCATAAAGTTTGGAATATTACTTAGGATGAAGGATGTGTATAATAAGGTTGGTGGTAGCAGTGTTTGTGCAACATTTCTCTTATCTGCTTCTGTGAAATAGTGACTCTGGATCTGTATGGTATGCTTAGTTTTTTATAAGTTTTTGTGGAGACATACTCACTGGCAGTGAGAACACTTTCTCTAGATGACTGTCTTTGCTGATGTAACACCCTAGCCCAGGTGGAAAGATTGGAAAAAAGGGGTTGTGGAATGATGGATGGATGGATGGATGGATGGATGGATGGATGGATGGCTGGATGGATGGATGGATGGATAGATACTTGGTGTGTCTGTCAAAGTTCAGTCTGTGGTGTATGATCAGACCCAATAGTTTGGTGTGGGTGAGTTGTTCAATCTAAAACAATGAGTGAGAAGGTCACACAGAAAAAACAATCTGTAAAAACTAAATGAAAACTCCAGCCAAGCTGGAATTCCAATGAGTGACCTCTCGAGCCTCTTGAATCAGAGGCCCATGGGATATATGCAAATGACCCTTACGAACACCAGGTGTTTCAGCTAATTGGCGATTCTGAATGTCCATGACTGGTTTCCTCATTTTAATGGACAATTTCAAGACAATAAAACCAAACCCCACTAGCTCTGGATATGCATATTTCGGCCTTGTTATGACCTCATCAACCCAGCACAAGTAGAGTGTTTGACTACACATAAGAAACACAGGGCTGTTATACCCAACTGATGTCCATTATCATTAGGGTGACTGCAAAATATCCCAAATAACAAACTAAAACAATGAGTGAGAAGGTCACACAGAAAAAACAATTTGTACAAACTAACTGACAGCTCCAGCCAAGCTGGAAATTCCAATGAGTGACTTCTCAAACCTCTTGAATCAGAGACCCATGGGATATATGAAAATGACCCTTATGAACACCAGGTGTTTCAGCTAATATGCATATCCACAGCTAGTGGGGTTTGGCTTTACTGGCCTGAAATTGTCCATTAAACTGACAAAACGCCAATTAGCTGAAACACCTGCTGTTCATAAGGGTCATTTGCATATATCCCATGGGCCTCTGATTCAAGAAGTTTGAGAGGTCACTCATTGGAAGTTTCAGCTTGGCTGGAGTTTTCATTTAGTTTTTACAGATGAGTTGTTCAATCAGTGCATTATTTTTGGATTGGATAATGATAATGTCAGGGCCAAATAAAATTAATTTTGTTTTGTTTGCTTTTAGAAGGTATGAATCACTTAGCCTTTGTTCTAGATAGAGAAGAAGCTTCTGTATATGATACTGGAGTTGTTGAAGGGAAGGAGCAGTGCAGATCAATGTAGAGTCATCCAGATATTGTACTAAGGTTGAGTGGGGTACAATGGTGTGCTTATAATTAACAAATGTATTAAAAAGGACTGCTCCAAGAATGGACCTTTGTAGAAAACCAGTGATACTTGGTTCAACGTTGGAATGTGTATGGAACCATCTTACTACTTGTGAGCACATCATATGGTAATTTTGGAACCAATTTAATGTAGATAAGCAGAGGTCCATTTAAGTGAGTTTCTGAAAAACAAAGAGTGAGTAAAACAATGTCAAAAGCTTTTGAGAGATCTAAGAAAACAGAAGCAGTTAAAAGGCCATGATTTTATTCTGATTAATGATATTGATAAATAACATTAGGGCAATTTCAGTGTTATAACCTCAGTGGAAGCCATGGTGTGTAGGGGACAGCAGATTGTTGCAAGGTAGAATAGTTATTACTTTTGAATAATTTTCTAGAGTATTTTGGAGAGAGGAGAGAGAATAGTAATGGTTTCAAATTAGAAGGGTTGTTTTGTGGCTCTCCTTTCTGTAGATATATTATGTATGATTGTTTCCAGAGGACTGCAATTAATTTTTTTTCAGACAAGGATCTGTTACTAAGTATAGAAATGCTACTGAATTAGAAGCAAGACATACTTACTCAGAGGGTAACTGGTCTAGGGGGAATGAGGTGGGTCTCTGATTTTAAATATTTTTTTTTATTTATGTTACATTAATTGGTTGTATGTTAAATTAGCTAGTTGTGAGAAGGACAATTGCTTGAGGGATAAAATTATGTGGGTGTTATGTTGTAGAATTTGTTATGTTAAGAAATATTTATTGAAGATGTTGGCAATTTTAAATATGCAATTGTTTGGAAAAGGAGCTCTTTTTATGCCAAGCTTTAAGAGTCTATTTATCTTGCTCCGTAATTTTTTTTTTGTGATTTGATTTGTGTTTCTTAGACTGGGGGAATAAGATTAGGTCTTCTCACAAGCTGCTTAACTTAGCTTCTTTAGAGTGTTATAAATTTGTCTTGATTGGGGCATTAATAATATTTTCCATTTTTTCTGCAGTTTGTCTCCTTTCATCATTTTTGAGGGTAGATTACATCCAAGACTCATTCAGTGTTTTATTTTTATGAATTCAGCCAGTGCAAAAGAATTTTGGATGGCTAGGAAGGTAATGTTTTAGTAGGCTGCAGCTTCATTAAGAGGAAAGAATCTGAGCAGACACCAATTGTTAAAATATATTATTAAAAGTGCCTTTTGGGATTTTTTTTTAATGTATCCATTGGAATGTAGTTTCTTTAGAAAGTTTGGTGGCTCATAGTTATGAAGGTAGGGTGATAGTGTCTGAAGAGTTAATTTTAGTTGCATCTGCTATTACAATCCAGTCAATGGTACTTTCTTTGCTTGCATTTTCATCTATTCTTGTAGGGCTGTTTATAATATGGGTGAAGCTATGTAAGCTCATATTTGGAAAGTTAGATGTTAATTTTGGGAGGAAAAAGCTGCTCAGTATTCAGGTCCCCTAGAACCATTGCATTATGTATGGCATTTTCTGTGATCCAAAATAATAAGTTTTCTAGAGCAGATATGTTTTTAGTCGATTGCTATGGGATGTATATAGAGCAATGTTTTGGAGAAGGTGAGAGTTAGTGATGAAAGCAGCTAATAAGTTTTGAATGGATTGAATGTAGGGATGGGGAAAGGAAATGATCTGAGTAAAAGATACAGATTCTTCCTCTTTTTTAATTCTCTCTCTTCTTATTATATTGTATTGGGGGATGGAGTATTTCCTCATTGGAGACAAAGGGTTTTAGCCCTAGTTCTGTCACAGAAAGAATACCTGGTTGATGTTGCTCAATCCAAGTGTGCAGTTGTATAATCTTGTTATGCATACATCTAGCATTTGCATGAAATATTTTCAGGATATGACAAGAGGAACAATTACTTGAATGGTTTATGTTATGATGAAAAGAAAGGCAGATGGATCCAGGCTTAGGTTCTATAGCAACACATCACCAAATAAAAGTTATACAGATAGTAGTGTGTAGTTTTGAAGCAGTTCTTTCATTATTTCATCCAATTTCAATATTTTTGTACTTACTGGAAAATAGATATTTGTGGGATGAAATTTAGATTTTGCCTTGAGATGTTAAATATTGGAGTTTGGAGAAACTATTTGGACATTTTGGGAGTTATGGTGATGAAAGAGGCTGATGGGGTGCTGATAGTGTGTAAAATTGGATTATGTAACAAATTGTGAAGGTTAAGGACATGTGACTCAGTATGGGGGAATTATAGAAAAGAAACAGGATTTTACGTGGGTTGTCCTAATGGAGCAATATACAGGTGTTAAGAAAGTAATACTTTATGTAGTGGTACTATGGATATCAATAGTTTGTTAACAGCTTTTGGACCAAGGTAATCTTCATTTTTTAGTTTTGTGAAGGGTAATAAAAAGGTATTAGAATGATATAACTGTATGATAAGTAGTTATTGGTATGTTGCTATGTATATTAAATCCTAAAAGTTTTGTTTCCTTTTTTTTTTGGGAAGTGTTACTGGGGTGTGCTTTTAGAAGCTATAAAGGATAGACACCTGGGAGCATCCAGGGAACTGGAGCAAGAGGAGAGCAAAGCAGGCGATAGCTGTGCAAGAGAGCAAGTTAATCTGTACATGGATGCATGCATGCATGCACAGGTGATTTGCAGACTTGAGGCAACCAGCACAGACGTGCCTTATGTAATTAGCAATATAGTGAAGATAAGGTTTGCGTTAACAGAAATGGTGAGAAGTATGCGGTATTATTGTGAAATATTTTAACACTAAAAGGGCCTTACTAACAGAAAGAGGCAGTTCATTAGCACTAGTGCCTGGGTGTAGCCTGTACTCTGGTAATGATATAGATGATACTGGGGTTAGATAAAACTAGATATTAACTCAACAGAAAGGGCAATACAGTCCTTTAAGGTGAAGTGGATAGAGTGAAATATGTAAATGTGCTCCTCTAAGGAGGCAAGCACGTGTACATACACTGTGACACAGCAGTTACAATATATTAACATAATTTAATGCTGCTATAAAAGTGCAATGAACGGAGGCTGTCTCATAGCAATGATATTCTGGTAGTATGCAGGGTGCTTTTTCACAAAGGCCAATTCCTGAAAACCTCTTCGTTTATCACACTACACACTGTGTTTTCTGTATGTCAACTGTAAGCACTGTTAAAAGGACAGGAAAGGAAGGAAAACAATATTTTAAAAGAGCTATGGAAGATCTGGAGAAGTGTAGACTAGATGAAATAAAACAAACAGGTTTACAACAAAATGTGCAAAGGAAAAGCAATATTGGACTGTAAAGATATACTTTTCTACATTAGGACAACGTCATAGGCTATAGATTAAAATAAACATTTTAAAAGGGTGAAAAGTATAAAGGTAGGGAAACAATAATATTCTGCATGTTTGTTTTCACACTCCTACACTTTTAATTGGGAAGGAAATGAGTGTAAAGCTATGGATGCCCTTTAAACCTTACAGCTATTATTAAAACTGTTTGGACATGGCTGAAAGTTTCAAATTATGTTATGTTGATGACTGATATTTTATCATTCACCCTTTTGTCTGTATCACTGTTGGTCTGCAGTAACATACAAACTTTACTCCTACTATAATTCATTCTCATTAAATGTAGAATTATTGGTGTGCTTCATACATAAGATCTATTTGGTTTACAAATTCATGCAGTAAACAACAGAGAGTTTCAGAATGAGAAAGTACAATGCCTGATTTTTTTCCTGTACTACTTAAAGCAATAAATCTCTCTGGTGGAGTAATTTACTTCCTTCTTTTTATCTTGCCATAATTTTCCCTGACAACTACTTGCAGTATCAAGGTTGGTCTGCAACGAGATACAAACATTACTATTGCTATCATTTACTGTAACTGAATGTAACACCATTACATACTTTGTACTAGTGCTTCATGCAGTAAACATGTCACCAAGAATTTAAGCCTCAGTAAGTATGAGAGAGGTCATTCCTAATTGCACCTTTCTGTATTGCTCAAAGCAATATACTTCATCGCTCTTGCTGCATAAATTCATTCACAGTGATTCATTTCTGTTTTGTTTACCATTATATAATGTTCACTGATTAGAATATGAACAAATAGTAAAATTATTTACATTTTCTAAACCAATTTGACATTGCTTGTGATCCATGCATCTACCCACAACCCCTTTTTTCCATTTTTGCATATGGAATTAAGATGTCATTTCAACAGTAGCAATCATCTAGAGCCAAAGCTTACACCGCCAGGTGGCTAAACTTGCAGTGGTATTTCTTCCACATCACACACTTGCATGCACTCACACCTATGGCCAATTTAGAGTGGTCAGTTCACCTACTGCATGTCTTTTGCTTGTGATCATTGCATTATTATTGAGCAACCATTTCCCTCACAATTTCTAAGCCCTAATAAGGGACAGACTACGTACAATTTACTTTTATTATCATAACAGTTAAACATCCAAGCTTTTATTTTAATTACATTAAGGCTCTTAATCTACTGTTCACATTTCATTGTATGTAACCTTATAATTTCAAGAGTTTATATTCTGTAATGGCAAAAAGAATAATGTAATTGAATTTATACTTATGTCAGGGTTAACCTCACTGTTGCATCTATGAATCAGGGACAATTTTTACTTAAATTAGGATAGTTAATATTATGTACTCTCCTCCTTGTTCTATATTAATATTTTTATATAGGTATGTTGCATTTTAACATATATGTTCTATCTTTGGGTGGTGGTAATTAGTTATATAGACCATTTGATTAGATAATTGTGATCTATTTGGTTATACATTTAATTATGTGTTTCCATGGACCCAAAAGGCCTGCCTTATTAGCATTTTAGGGTCTCAGCTGCAAGCTATGCACATGATGGTCATCAATCACTGCTTTTTAATCCAAATCTTCCTTTTACATTGCTAGCTGATCCACTTTCATACATATGTATTTACTAGTCATCACTGCTTTTTTATTCAAATGTTCCTTTTACATTGCTAGCTGATCCACTTTCATACATATGTATTTACTATAGTGATAGAGAGGTGGAAGTGGGAAGAGATTTTCCTTTCTGTAACTCTGGGTGACATTTTGGAGATGACGGTTTATTAAGTTTATTTGATACCCTTATAGTATTGTTACTACAGTATTATACATTCTAAATTATATTTTTTATTATTTTCATATCAAGGGGGTATTCAAAAACAATTAATGTGCACTGTTAAGACAACTAGTGTGGTCAATGAAAATGTGCAGGGAGGGTGTGATCCTGAGATGCAGGTATTGTGACCAGTATTGGCTACATAGTATGTATTACTGTTTGTTACTGGAGCCAGCGTCCACAGTATTGTTCAGCATTACTCTCTGTGCCAGAGAGGGGTCAATCAGTAACTGACATACCACCACCTCATGACCAGGACATTGTTGACTGCTACTGTGTGGACAGGCTCACCTTATGGAGGTCAATTGTTACATGCTACCCTTACATGGAATAAGGGGGGTGCATAGAATACCTATCCCAGTGGATATGACGGTTTGTGTAAAATTAACCATCCCTGCTAAAGGGACATTTCAGCATTCAACAGGGGATACATTAGGACTATCACAGGAAATGGCCTTGTGAATCTTAAACAAGTTCCTTTATGTGATGCTGCAGCATTTGAAGGATCATACTTTGCTTCCACAGACTGCAGAGTACAGAATCACTACTATGCGGGCATTTTGTAACATAGCCCATTTCCTGAGGTGCTGGGAAGCAATTGCTGCACTGACATTGCCATGAAGGGCCCACCTACTCCATATGGTGTCAGGTATATCAACTAGAATGACTTTCACTCCATCAGCTGCTAGCAATCAGCAATGCACAGGGTATTTATGTTATATGTCTGTGTAACATCTCTAAGTAGTTCTCATGATTTCAACCTGTAGTACATGTCTGGCTTATATCAGCATTTAATGAATGGTGACTTTCCAGAGGGCATCCAGTTAATAGGTACACACACTACTGAACACAGAGGTCTCTGTATGCTTTGCCTATACTAGATGATAGCAGACCACTCATAATGATGTCCAGCAAATGATGCTAGATATGCCTTGAAACCGTGGCTTGTGATACTCATCTGTAGCAGTAACCCCAAGACCATGGCACCGATGGCATACAGCACTATGTTATCATAGACATGGAATATAATTGAACCTATAGTCAGACTTCTTAAGACTTGCTTCTGCTGCCTCAACTCATCTGACAATGTACTATACCATGCACCAGTAATTTGTTGCAAGATATTTGTGGTGTGTGCCATTCTACACAACATGGTGCTATGAAAACAGTTATAGAGTGAGAACATCACAGATCTGTGACAGTAGCAGAGGAAGAATTGGGTGAGGAACCGATCAAAGAACAGGGATCAGTGGAACCCCATATGAGGTAGAAGTGGGTGTGACATATAGTGTCACTAACAAAGAGGTGGTATCTGGTCCACAACTGTAGGCCATGGCATGGAAACACACACCATAAAACTAATGCATACATTAGTACACACCAAGGTTATGCAGTTTAGTACTTTGTCTGGCCCCCACTGTACACCAGGCATTAGCATTCCCACTGAAGCCAGAGGAGTGGGCAAGGGCAGAGCTTCATCATTTGCACAGGTGGGATGGGTAATGCTAAGGAAGCGTTGGGGGAGATGAACTTTGCAGCTTTGCATTTAGCTATAGGGTTGTTGTTGTCTGATGGATAGTAATAGTATAGTACTGGAGAGTACATACACGGACCCCACTATGACAACCCCCATGTTGGGACATGGTAGTGGGTCAGTGTCCATGATCCCACAAATGGGCATGGGTAGGCAAGCAACTCCATAGGCCATCAAAGATAGGAATGGTATTAAATTGTGGAACCTGGAATGGCCTGCCAGATATGGTATCTTCACAGTGCAGCAAGGTGAGTGATAAGGTGAGTGATGACCGCAACCATGAGAGTAGCCTCTGTCTAGTACTGGAGGCAGACATGGACAGTGGTGACAGTGATTTGGTCAAAAACAGCATGTATTCTGTGTATATCAAATTGCGACCATGTACCACTCATGAAGCCCCTTACATAACAAAACAGTGGACATTTGCCAATATCCTCATGGAGGCAACAGTGGATATGAACGTGACCACCACTGACCTTTGCAGTCATGTCTGCTCTATAGCTTTGTGTGCTGTGTCCTCCTGCATGCATTGCAGGACATTGCACAATCCCTTTGGCAGTTGCAGTTCCTCATGCACACTCAGCAGCTCTGACATTGTGTGTGTGGTGGTTGTTTGTGTCTCATTCACTGATATGCATTATCCACTGATTGATGCTGAGGGCAATGTCCAGGTTAGGGAATGTTCTAATGTCATGGCAGCAAAAAACACCTACAAACCTCTCCCTTATGAATGGGGAGTGCATCTCCGAGACAGTGTAGCTAATGAATAACATATATGGTGGTGCCTCCCGTGTAACCTGTGTGGGTCTAATAGTGGACTCAGTGTTCTGAGCTAAACAGGGGATGTTGTGAGATCCATCCCCTCCCCATGCAACACTTCTTTAGGGAATGTGTGTGAGAGCTCTTCAGTGTTGGTGTTGCAGACAGTGCCACTGTACCACTGAATTGTGCCATGTTGGGGAGCCATCATTGTCAACACAGGTGACCTGATGATATCAGGCATGTACTCATCTCTTGTGCTGGTGCTTTCACCAGTTAAACATGTGAAGGTATAAAGGAAATACACCTGTGACAATGGTAGGACATCTAAGGCACTTTCAACAGCAGGTAGAACACACGCAGCTTCATGCTGATATTATGGCTAGCCCCTGGACACATGCACATCTTATGATGAAGGCCATCATGGTCACAGTCTTGCTGCACCTTGCAGACAGATATGTGAAGGTGTTCTGCTGAATGCAGCATGCACACTAGTAGGAAACTGTACAGTAATAATAGAACTAGATAGTACAAACCTAATGCATTATTTACAGACACTGGCACAGTCATCACTTCCTCAGATCCTACATCCAGTTTACAGCCAGGTTTGACTGGTCTCTCACCTGTGTCAAACAGGGACACCAGCAATTCCTCAGCTCTGTGAAACACCTATGTGTTGCTGGTGCCCCACCTGTGGTGGACCTATCTCTGGCAATATTCTCTGCAGTAGTGTTGGCATGTAGTATCATATTTGTGAATCTGTGATGCACCTGTACTATGATCCTACTGTGGTCTCTTACAGCAATGATGTCCTCTACCATTCCCTGCCACAACTGATCCTGGAATGTCTTGCCTGCTTCACCCTTATCAAAGATAAACATACCATGTATGTGTGTGTAGGACCTACAGTAACACATCTTTCTCCATTGTAGTGAACTTTTCCAGGGATTGCTGTTCCTTCAGACCCATGACAGGATGTATACACCTATGGGAGCACATGTACATCAGTGTATATGTATCCATGGCTCTCTTTGGTAGACAGCAGTGGTCTCAGCACTCTCAGCATTCCTCTGTTTTCTTTGTCACAAACTTGTGTGCAGTTATCCTGTCAACATTCACAACCTGTGCCATAATGTAAGCAGCAATGGGCATGGTATCTCTGCTGGCCATCTTGCAGCACCATGCTGAGTAAGTGGGGGGGGGGGCATGTTTGCAGCAGATTTTGTATCCCCTGCAGCAGATGTGATAATCTGTGTGCAGTTGGTACAGATTGTCAATTTTAGCTCCTCCCAACAGCAGTTCAGTAACTTGACATGCACTTATGGTCTGCACCCCAGCAGTGGGACAGTAAGCAGGACAGCAAACAGACATGAGCTTGTGCTCTGCACCTTGGCAAGGGGCCTACCCCAGCAGCAGTATAGTAACATGACATGTCCTTGTGCTCTTCACCCTGACAGGGTGAGCACCCTAGCAGCAAGACAGTAACCTGATATACCCTTGTGAATTGCACCCTGACAGGGAGAGCACCCCAGCAACAAAACAGTAACCTGATATGCCCTTGTGCTTTTTACCCTGATGGGGTGAGCACCCCAGCAGCAATACAGTAACATGCCATGGTGTTCTGCACCCTGATAGGGTGAGCATCTTAGCAGCAGGAGAGTAATCAGACATGTATGGTGGTGTGTTGCATCACATACTCCACGGCTACTGTGTGGTCCTGCAGTTTACATGCTTCTTTATATGTGTCCTGTGTTCTATTACCAGTTGTCTTGTCTGTAGTCAGTGTGCCTGTATGGCAGTATAACCTCTTATCTGGTTCTGTATTCCAAATCTTACTGTGCTACTAATAAAAATGCCTTCTGCAATATGGTAGCTGAGGTTTTTATCATATTACAGTGTGTCTTGTAGCATGGGGGTTATGCTAATGAGGTGATTTATCACAATCATTGCTGAATAGATGCCATAGCAAGATGGAGTATTAGCCATAGACAGTGCAGTGCTAATGTGCTTGTTTGTTCCTGGTCCCAAGTTAGGAGGTCATGCATATAGTACATTAATGCACAGGCAATACATGACAATTGCTGGCAAGAGGAAATGAGAGCATCCAGTACTGAGGTGGATGGATTGTGTGAGAGAAGACCTCTGACAGCCACATATGATGGTTGAAGAAGGTAGGAGAGTGGCACTGAATTGAGAGAGATGGTGACAGCTGACATGATACCCCAACCCCATGTAGAATATGGAAAAAAGGGGTTGATGATGATGATGATGATGTAAGTTATAACACCATCTGTGTGTGCTAATTGTTCACTGAATTGCGTACCTTTGCTACCGGATGCTGCACGTCATTGGATATCCTACCATTTCCTTTTCAGGCACTAGTTTTAGCAGGGATTCTACCTAGAAGAACAGGGGAATGAGTTTTTTTGTACCTTCTACACAAGTACTATAGGTGCCACTAACTGGTGGCCTGCGATGGTCAATGTATGGCACCAACATGCCATGATGGAAAGTGACACCGCTGGCATTACCCACTCTGGTAAGCAGTGCTGACATAGATACAGTGACCTTCAGAGGCACAACCCCAACTTGCTCTACCAGTGGGAGACAGAGGTTGAGGAATGACAGCCAGCATTTTCTTAAGTAGTTTGTAATTGGTTTTGCAGTGCTTATTCTAATTGTACTATTCTGTCCTTGCCTTATGTTAGCAGGCATGGATTGTATTCTACTTTTTTCTGCCTTTCAGTTCCAAAAAAGGTGGCATGAAATTGTAAGGCCTGCCCGAGAAGCTTTACAAGCTGTTCAGAGAACACGGTAAGTTCTACAAACAATAATTTATTATTTTTAGTAGGGATAAATGTGTTATATACATGTGTAGTAATGTGCTGCCTTTCTTCTCTCTCTTTTTTTCTATGTAAAGCATCAGCTGTGGTCACAGAAGTGGTAAGGCGGTGGCCAGCTGGGACCACATTGGCCAGTGTGCCTGTCACTGGTATACCAGTGGCACACATGCCTGGAAGGTGACCAGAAGGGTTCTCTGGTGCCTTTTTGGATACCTGTCATGTAGTGAGTGAAGGCTTCTCACCTGAGAGTGTTGGGGATGGGTACCCTTTGGTCACCCATCAGCAAATGTGGTGTATGATGCTGGCAGAGATAGTTTGTAAGCTAAATGCTGCACTGACATTCATTGTGTATCTGCTGGTGCAGCTAATATAGTTGCATATGGACAGTTCAGTAGAAGCAGGGCCTGCCCAGGATTCCAGCCATGGCTGTGATGGACTTCTGAGTAAGTTTGTCAGGCCTACTATGTCCTAGCCTATCCCCCATAATGGTGTTCTTCAATCTTGTATCTCACTCCTCATATTTTGATTGTAGTCCAACCCACCCCATCACCAATTGAGTTCTATCTGTCTGTCTTCATGTCTCCACCATTGCCCCCCCAGTTGTGTACTTTCCTCCCTTGTTTGCTGCTGTCTTTATTTTATTTTATTTATGTTGGTTTCCCTGCCCATGATACCTTTTGCATTACAATACATGCTCTTTGCTAACTTTTCCATCTACCCTTCTTGAAAAAATCAGAATTAGTCACCTTTCCCTCCAAAAAAAAAAATATCCATCTTCCCTTTAGCTTATCCTTGTGTCTATTCAACTGCTTGCTCACACCACTCTTTCGACAGTCCTGCCTCCCCCTTCCTCCCCATTGCAATGATGAAATTCTGGTCCTATGTATCTTGTTTGTAGTACCAAAGTTGCAGCTATGAGGGGCTTTTCTCTGCATGTGAACATGCATAGCATCTGGTATGTCATCTTACTGTGCTTCTCATCTCAGGCACATGACCTCCCACAGCACTGCCACTGCAGTAGTGAACTGACTCCCATTAGCAGGGTTGCTATTACTTTCTATGTAGCCCTTTCCATGGCATGCTGGCACTATGTCTGCCCTAATGCATATCAAACCAGCATCAAGACACATCATGCTAATTCTTCTGTGATATTTAAAGCAACATGATTACATTATGGGTATTTCTGAATAACTGACCAAGTCTTAGTACAGCTTATGACATTTTATATTGTGATTTTGATTTTCCTTGTATTTTTATAAGTAAGTTTGTTGTTTAGGGATTCTGCTAGGGCTAGGAAGTTATTAGGATAAGACATGAGATAGCCTGGAATTAATACTGATATGTACAGTAATATAACTTTATGGATTATGCTATTTATCTGCATGCGCAATTCAAGGAAGCTATAGTCATAGCACTGGTAACAACATATCATGTTGAATTCTGTCCGAGTCTCACATTCATGGTTGCCTTGCCTTATTATTTAATGCAATATAGCAAATCTTGTTATATTTCAGCATTACTAACTTTACATGTCAAACATTAAGCTTTTGCCTTGAATACTCAATGATATCTAATCAGTAGGCAAAAAGGAAGTTATTCTGGCATTTACTGTACATATTTTTTAGCTGTAGCATATATTCAGAAAACACACATGAAAACAGGTAATTTAGAAATGGATAATAAAAATTGCTTAGTCGTGTTTTTATCTTCGGTAATAGAGACAACAGCAAAACAGCGACTATCATAGTTAGAGAATTATTTATTATGCAAACCAGTCATGTTATTTCGTCATGTTAACGTGACATATGGATTCAAAGAATACTTATTCTCTTCTCTTCTGAGATCATTAGCAGTCACCTAATTTTATATAGTCTTTCAAGGTTGCCTTTCTATATCAATGACCAAACATTAAGACCACTATAAGGATGATATTTATGTACTGGCTGCAGACTGGAATCTGATCTTACACACAGAACTGGGTACACTAAATTTTATTGTTTTAGAATCTGGTAGAATGTATATTACTAGAAGAAATCATGGATGTTTAAGATTTATTTAATCCTTTTCAAGTAAAATAACCCATAAATAAGGAATGGACCTTCTCTTTTGCAGCACACAACGTGTGGTCCAGAACAGATTTTTTTCTGCTCTCGGAGAATTATACACATTCTGTATATGAGGTGAAAATTAACTCCAGAACATTTCATATCACTTCTCATGTAATTTACATTTTGATCTTAGTATTTAATTCTAACTTATTGTTTGATGATAGGACTATTCAATCAGTTGAAAAGTACACACACTGTTTTTCCATCAGACATCTGACATACTGATCTGTATATTCATTATGATATCAGGTGGGCTGTTTTGAAATTAATAAAAATACATGCACTTATATGTATTGCTTCTAAAAAAAGGGATAATAAACATTTCAGATTAAAATTCAAAATTCAGCTAGATTCAGAGATTCAAGGGCAGATTCAATAAACCCTACACAGTCCTTTAACACAGTGTCGCACCACAATGTGCACATGGTAATGCACTGTTTTGTATTCAGTAAACAGATGTACATGGTGTGTAGAACTGCACAACCATAGTAAACACCATGGTATGCTAATTACACCATAAGCAGCTGAATTTTATGCCAGTCAATCAATATAAGATGGAGGAGCTATTCAACAAGCTATAAAAGAACCATATAGACTCAGTGCTAGATTTCCCTATGAATTCCAAAACCTACTGGAATACAGCCACGGAAAGGAGTCAACACAGAAATAATGTTGAGGCTGCTGTTGCTTTAATTCATGTGTATGTGCAACACTCTGAAGACTATACTGCTGCTGCTGCTATAGATCATGGACAAGAAGGTGAAGAGTTTTTAGAGCTCAGTTAACTTATCACAAACTGCATGAGGTGGAAATTGTAAAGCACTATAGGATAGACAAACACTACAAGAACTCTGCAACCTCTGTCATCTTCAACTCAGACACAGGGCAAACTGAGAGGAATCCATACCAGTGGAGACGAAGGTATGTGTAGCACTTAGATTTTTACCTTCAGGAATCTTTACGAGACCAACATGTCAGAGACCAGTATCAATTCCTGAATGATATGCTCCAACATGCCAGTAACCAGATATATTTTCCCTGTACTCCTGAGGACAGGATCACAAATATGTAGGAGTTCTATCCTGTAGCACATTACCCTAAAGTAATGGGTGCCATAGATTGTACACATATAGAAATTAAGACACCACTTAGGGAATGGGGAAAGGTCTACATAAATAGAAAGGGCTTCCACTCTATTAATTGCCAAGTCATGTGTAATGCTAAGGGATTCATCTTGAATGTGGGTGCTGGCAACCCAAGCAGTTACCATGACTCACATATCTGGCACATCTCCCAACTGTATCAGATGTTCACTGGGGTGATATCCCATAGGGTCATTTACTGGGTGATGCAGATTATGCACTGGGACTGTGGCTGATGATGACACCCATCAGAAATGCATACGCATCTGCTAAAGAGTGCCATAATGAGAAACACCTTTCAAACTAGAATATCATGAAGCATGTGCTTGGGCTGCATAAGTCATGGTTCTGGTGCCTAGATACATCTGGGGGAGCCCTGCAATACAATCCATATATATGTACTGAAATCTTCACCACCTGTGTCATGCTTCACAACATCATCCCGAGAAAGCAGCTTCAGCAGGATCAACAAGGGGAAGGGACACACATCCCACCACCAATGGCAAGGTCACCACATCCACATGCTGGTTGAGGAATCAGAGGGAGAACCAGCAGCTGTTGTGTCTGTAGGCAGACATAGGCATGCTCAATATGCCCTTGTATTGGCTAAGAGGCAACATATAGCACACACGTTCACCATCTTAGGGGCTAAAACCTTCATCCTATGCACATATGTATATAGTAACACTGATGGCAGGCAACATTCACAATGTTTAACTACCCATGTAATGGCTGTGTACTCCTAGCATCAGGCATTTTCAGCCCTGAACTAAAACTGTAGCAACTGCTGGATTTACAAGGTAAGTGTTTAACCTGGAGTGTTAAAACAGAATTGTGTAAAAGCAATTCATACTCCCCTACCTCCAGTGGGTGTGTCAGCCAGGTTAGACTTACAATGTGTATAAATAATTGGATCAAGGTTTTAAATGTAAGTAAGCAGCACACATTTCACAGTTTCTGTTCAGTTCACTTCCAACCTCTCCTTCATTTCTTGACAACTGTATATTATTGCCATTTAATATCCTCACACATTTTAAGGACAATGATACAGAATGCCTTACAGACTGCATGTCTCAGATTACTTGTCAGATAAGACAAGAATGAGCAACAAACACAGAGAGATAGGACAGAGCTGCATTTATGCAAACAATAGTCAGAAATGGTTGTGTGATTATTCAGTGCATTACTTCTGAAATTAATACATTACAAACAACTGTCATATGTTTTGTTAGTACTATGGATAATGCTGAAGTTGGTTGTATGCACAATGATTTTAGTTTTCTGCTGGAAAGCTATCTGTGTGGCAAAGAGGGATAAGACACCCTTATTGTGTTTTGAAGGTCCATTGGAGTGAGTTAAAATCCAGACCTGTGTAAAAAGATTTCATGGGTGCCAACATAAATGTTGTAGCAGATTTCTTTTCTTCATTTCACTTAATTTTCCCTTTCATGTGTTTTTCTTTTGCTCTTTTTTAAATGCCAGTGGTTGTGCAGTGCATGGCTTAGCACAAACAAAAGAAACAGAGGAACACAAGGAATGTCAGATTTTTAGATGTGCTTATCTCATTTGCATGATGCTTAGAAGTGCATAAACATGGACTAGTGGCCCACATAGGAAGCAGACTGACAGGGTATAGTCAATGTAAAGGTCAAAAAGGATACATTGTTGCAATTTTTGTTTTCCAGCACACAACACCACTAAGCAGCATTGAGCAGTAGTTAGCAAGCTTTCCCAAAACCTGCAGTCATTGAGAACCTGCAGACAGTATGCAAATAGTCAACAATTTAAAATGGATACATTCTATTAAATTTGTTGGGTACCAAGAAAACCCACTAAGTGGCATTGTGTGGTGGTTAATACACAGAAGTTAAGAACAGGTAAGGAATTTTGCAGCTGTCATTTAACTTTTCCAGGAACAGCAGGGATATAATACAGATGGATCTGGGTTCTAATACAGGAAGTGCAACATATTTTTACTCTTGTGACAGTCCAGTTTATAGTAATGAACAGGAAAATATGCAAGTATTAATTCAATATTCTTGTGGCAACGGGTGTAAATATAGGGCTGCCATCCACATGGTCCTGGGTTCTAATACAGGAAATTCCAGACATTTTTATTGTTGTTCCATTTCACATTATATTCAATCTCACTTATAAAACTTTAGACATAATCATATATAGTGGAGCTGATATGAATTATATGTATGAGGGATAAAACATTCTTACTGTGTTTTGAAGGTTCAGATGTATGACTGAGTGTATACTGTTTACTATGTTTCAGTAAGTAAAATTCTGCTATCTGGACTTGGATGTTCTTCACACTTAAATAAGACCCATACACAAGTGAATGTACATAGAAGACCCTGTCAGGTCACAAACATATATGGTAAACACCTCAAACTGTCATCTGTATTTATGAATGATTCATGACTATGCCTGAGAAGCACTTCTTCTGTGGCAAAGGTAGAAAATCACCATTGCAGAAAAAAATGTTTTGTCCCTTATGCATAGGTTTGAATTCCACACTGTAAAAATCAATTTTAGTAGTGTATAAAGCCAAGCAAACATGTGTCAGGTCAGAATATTCATGTCCCAAGTGCATGTCAGCAAAGCTAAATCACCTAACACTTACAGCAGCAGACATCCCTCAAACTAATGTCAATTGTCAGCTTAACTTTCCAGTTTCAAAACTTGCTTTCCTCCCTGCTTGGCACTGTTGCTCTCTGCTTAACATTGCACAGATGGAACCCTTCACTTTTTGGCCTCTATGTTTGCATGAAGTTTGGCATTGTACACCAATGCCAAGTGACAGTGAATGGCTCTTTCTTAGTGCAGTTATCTCCACAAAATGCTGCTTAAACATGCTATGCTACATCAACACACAGTAACACATGGCGAAGGTAGTGCAAAGTATGATTTCAATGCATTATTGCTACTTATTTAAAAGTATTATATATACCTGGATTCATAGCTATATCATCTGGTCTCAAAAAGAAATGTGTCAATGGATTTACACCTGCTGCCATAGAGTCAGCTAAGCAGCAGGTGTGTTTCATAGACTCAATACTAACTGTCATAATTTTGGCAATGTGCCTTGCATCTGCACACTGCTTAACTATACACAAACAGGGAAAGCAGTAGAAATCTGTATTTTGCATGTGCAAAGACTTTGCCAATCACGGCACAGACCCAGTGCTCACTGTTGTTCTATGCAAAGCAAATAACAGCATGTATTATATTTGTTTACTGTCCATTTAGTCTTGATGCCATGAAACTAGATGTGGAAAAATAAAAAAATGAAGGCCCTATCTAAGAAAATGTCACATATGTACAATGCAGCCATCTGTTACCTCCCTTCATGCACTGCAGCCTTGGTCTCTCAGTATTTGTTCATAAATATGTAAACTACACTACATAAACTAATAATAAATGTTGTGTTATTCCATGCACATCTTTTGAATGACAATACACATTCATATTTTCAAATACTTGTAGTAATGTGGACACCTTTTTTAATATAGTTTGTAAACTGTCTTTAAAGTATACCTGCACATTGGAACACAACCAAATACTACACATTGTGCACTCATCAATATGATAACATGCAGAACTTGAAATATCTTGACAGTTCAACACAAATACCCATCCATTTCATGCAGGCATCCCAACATCATCTCTCCATCATCCATTGCTGATGTTATCCACAAAACGTTGTCCTGCAGCCTTGTAAAAGTCAGACTTTTGCTGTGGGACTTGCGTAAAGTACTGAGTTATCTATGCTGTGTAGTTAGATAGGTAGGGGTTCTGTTCTCACTCCAGTCATCTGGAAGGTGTGTATGTATGTGTATATCTAGTCAGAAGAGCGTAGATGTGTATCCAACAGTTACTGCTCCAATCCCATGGAAAGGAAATATTTTGACACTTGCGCATGCCCACACATCCATTTCATGTAGTTCTCCCAATATCTTCTCTCCAACATCCAGTGCTGATGTCATCCACCATATGTTGGATTGCAGGCTTGTAAAAGTCAGACTTGTACCATGGCACATGTTTAAAGTCTTGAGTTCTCTAGTCTATGTAATTAGGTGGGGGGAGTACTATTCATACTACAGTCAACTTGGAGGTGTGTGTTTGTGGACTTGCTTGACATTACAATGAGCATTTTACACCAGCATGTGGAACACTACTATTACCATTTTCTCCTCACCAGACACTGTTGATGTCATCACCTATAAACTGTTGTCTGACACTCTCCAAGTCAGACTTGAGCTGCGGTGGCTGCCTTAGAGTTCTCTAGTTAGTGTACTTTGGTAGGGGGTTTGTTCTTACTGCAGTCAACTGGGGTGTATTTGTGTTTGTGTAATTACTTAACATTACAGAGACCATTTTACACTAGCATGTGGGAAACTGCTATTACCATTTTCTCATCACCAGACTCTGCTGATGTCATCAGCTATATCTAATTTGAGACTGGCCTGTAGGCAAGGCACAAGTCACCTCATCCTATATGATACATATTACATTGACAGGGCTTTCAGTCTATCCATGGTTTGTAGGACCTGTATTTTCTTGGTGAGAAGTAATGGACCTTTTCTATATGGACACTAGTAATATCCTGGCTCTGTGCAACAGACATATATTAATGTTACATCCATGTCTGTTACATCTGTTAAATGTCCTGAAAGAGGTCATCAAGAGCATGCATGATGACAACACTATCATCCTGTGGAACTTGACCAGGCCAAGGCATTTGACACAAATCCATATTGCGGTATTCACTCAGCAATGTCAGATGTGGCACTAAACACTTTTATCACCAAGTGGGTAGACCACTGGATCACATATGTGGCATCTAAATATGTAGAAATGTGTGAAATGATGTATATCTCAGGTCCAGTGATCAGGTCAGTATATCAGGGCTGTCTACTAGGCCATTTTCCATTCATTGTTTAAGTCACAGACATCAAAAATGACATACACATACTTTGTATAAACAGCTGTCTGGGGCAATCGTTGTCTCCAGCTGTGATATTAGTATAATACGCAGACCAAAGATTGCTGCCACAGTCATCACAACACATAAGATGAAACAAAAACATGGGGTGATATGTTACCATATTAAAACAAATGCACAATCCAAGGATAATGTAGACATCACACCCTGTACGCAGAGCAAATGGTATGTATCCTGTGTCCTGGGGTAGATGGTATGTGGAATGTCCACCAGCGTGTGGCCACAGTGGTGACTACTCCCTTGTACGTAACACAACTACTGAGCATGTACAGGACATCTACATCAAAGGCCATATAATTCTTCATCACACCAATAACTGAATATAATGCACTCTACTTCATGTACGTTCCTACACATCTTCCAGTAATGTGTAACCGAAGTGTACCACTTTCACCATAGTGAGCTGTCACATATCTTATTGGCCATATCTAGCTATTCTTTTTGTTGCATAAACATTACTGTCTGATGGTGCAAAACACTCATCAAGGTGTTACACCAGATACATGTGTGCTACCTGTTCCAGTGATGCACACAGTACATACATAGCTGTTTGACAACACTGATGGCATGGGGTACATTCCTGACAGTGTGGATTATGATATATATATGTATTTACACACACACACACACACACACACATACACATACATATATATATATATATATATATATATATATATATATATATATATACCATGCACACCAGTCAACTAGCCTGTAGTGATCATAAGGTCACATACAGATATAGCAGTGTTCGTCCAACACCTCAGAGCTGATGTTACAGTGTCAAGATGGTGTGCTAGATTGCTGACATGTCATGATAGTTGTACATGTGTGTTCATGCAAAACTATCTAGGGTCACTCAGATTCACATATGTTGCGTCAGAGACTTGGGATTAATAGTGGTATTATTCTGATATTGTCCATGATTGTGTGTGCTTCTTTTACTGTTGTCTATGAGCCTGTGACTGTGTTCCACTTGTTACAGACCTTTGCTGACATTGCACTCATATTCAGGCAAATTAGTTGTCGCAATATGCACCCAACCCCAATTGTTTGTAACATCCCTGATAGATGTCCTCTCAGTTGCTCATGTTGGGATGCTTATCTCACAAAGACATATTCTCAATTATGTCACCTTGTCTGACAGACACATACTATACATTTTCATTGTGCAGTCCGTACTGTATCATGTTGATATGTGATTAGTGGTCCTGCTACAATTGCCTTCCATTTACATGCCCTCATCTGCTGTATATTGGAATGTTTCACCTGTCCTCTTTCCCCTGTGTTCATTTACAATTCATCTGGGTGTCCCTATTCAATACACACACTTCCCTGACTGTTTATTTTAAATGGCACTCCATATATCCTTACAGATCATTTACACACAGAATGCCTGGAATGGGATTTCACAATACTCTGCACTGTATACATTGTCCTGTACTGTTTATGGACCATATACATTACTGTATGATAAACTCTGGTAATCATTGTGGCATGCCATGCAAAAATCCTGCTAACCTAGTTTGTTCTACTGTAAACAGGTTTGCTGTTCATGTTGTTTTACACAGTTTTCTGGCTGGCAACACTGTTGCTGGCCATGAAAGTGCTGTTGTTTACGTTTAAACACAGTACGCAACATAAATATGTAAATAGTGCTGCTGCTCACCATGCAAACATGTACACTCAGTGTAGGCTTCACTTGAAGCCGACACAGTGTTTATTGAATCTCATAGTCAGTCTATTTTTGTTTAATCTAAGCAGAATTAATATCTCCAGTTATGAAACTAGGATTTTCACAGCATTTGCTAAATTAAGTTATCCCCCACAAAACTCTTAGCAAACATATTCACATTAGGTAAATTGGGAAAAATATTTAATTAAAAATAATAAGCAATTATCACTGTACCAGTCATATTCTTGATATTCTTATGAAAACTTTCAAAAGTTTAATTCAAAAAAGACTTCTGTTATTAATGTACAGAGAATTGTTTAGTATCTGAATACATGCAATGCCTCTATCTTATCTCCAGAACTTAAAATATTTCTTGGATTAAAGTATGACCCTGGAAGAAGTCCTTAAATCCATAGCAAATTAAAAACAAGAAAAGCTACAAATCATTGTGGTTTTAATGTAACATTTTCTAGGTTCGGTACTAGCTAAAATGTAGGATAGGACCTTAGGCACTCCTGACCTATACTTGAATCAGTATCACAATATTTTTATATGTAAACCAAATTCAAATCCTTCAGTAGTAAAGAAAAAATATAGACCAAACACTCCATAAACCTGGACATCAAAACTTTAACATTTTAACATAGGATTAAACTTGTAGAATTAAATTTTAAATTTAAGATATAGAATATTTAATTTTTTTGGTCTATATCATGAGATTAACATCTTAAAATGTCGACTCTCATTTGTTTGACATGAAAATGTCGAACTCCAACTTTCCTGAACGGCCAAATCACCTTGGAAAGAAATTGGTTGGCGTTCTGTTACACCTACCCTTTCCCTGACTGTAGTGTGGTCTTGGAGTTAGAATATTTAGTTAGGGGGGTATGGTGGGCACAGCCTCCCACATTGGGGGGTGTGAGGGGGCAAATCCCCCCACTTAAATATGTTTGTTTTTATGTGGAGTTGGTGTTTGGCCAACTGATTTCTTTCCGTTGGAAAGAAATCAGTGATTTGGCCATTCGGGAAAGGTGGAGTTTGACATTTTCGTGTCGAAGAAATGAGAGTCGACATTTTAAGATGTCGATCGCATGATATAGACCCAATTTTTTTACCCATCAGGATTCATACAGAAGTAGCACATGCAGAATAATAATATCATCCTAGAGCTATTTGTATATGACAATTTCAGGAAACATAGAGGAAAGTGTTGCTTTAGATGCCTCAAAGGCATCCATTTGAATGTAAATGCCATTTATTATTAAGTTCTTCGCTCTCTTGATTAGGTTTGCCTCATCTTATGTAAATATAATTTCCATGTATCTATCAATCAGTCGTAACACTTCAGCAGATATTAAAATGATTACAGGGATCGACAGGGATTTACATACTGTAAATATATTCTCATATCTTTACAGTATGTCAATAACCTCTATTCTATGTTATTTAAATCACCTTCATACATCAGATAGTGTGATAGAGGAAGTATGTGTCACCTCCTTTGCAGAGATGATGTTCTGCCGTAGCTAACCAATGCACTTATGTTCATTAATCCATTACTTCAGGTTATTAAGGATTTTAGTGCATTTGGTAGTTACAAACTCAACAATGATGATTTTTTTTCTGATGCAGAGACCACAAATTCTAGTTTAATCTTTTTCTGTTTTGTGACCTGTCAGTTTCCTTTAGAAATATGTAGCTATTAAGTATAGCAGAAATAGAAAATTGCTTTATTTCCCATAACCTCAGATCAACTATTGATTTCAATTAAATCTGATCTTGAAAGACTGGCTAAAATGAAGTTCAGCTTAATTTCTGGAGTTTCAGTTATTAAATTCTATGTTTTTCTAAGGATATTTTAGTTCATAAACAATACATCACAAGAATAATGTTTAGGATTTTCAGGTAAATTAACAATCAGTAATGAATTTCATTGAGAATTATAGAAACATAGAATTATTAAAACCAGATGAGTTGCAGATAAAACTGGGACTAAAATTAACCGATTGCAAATGATAGTGTGCAATTAGCAGATTTGTTGAGCTTCTTAAAATCTCTAGGTACACTTATTAACCCAGGGGCTGGGTCCCACTTTGGAGCAGTGTCCTAATGCAGCCACTGCAACATTTCAAAATCACTTTTAGAGCTTTGTCTTTTACCAATAAATCCTAGATCCACTGTGACAAAATTGGCTGAAGTTTTAGTACACAATTAAAATCTGAAAAAAAATAATGTATTAGCTCATGTTATTAAAATACTTTATCACGGTGAGCCACATCAGAATAATCCTAGCATACTAGCATTGTTCTAAACAGTCTAATGCTTTCCACTTCCTCTTTTAATCTGGCAATGCACAAATTCTTGTAGGAATTTCTTTGCCTTTTGTTACTAATGGTACCTTATTTCCTACCAATGAGTTGTTGAAAAAGTATGGATTAGGCCCCTTATATTTTAGTTGTGAAACTTTGTTGAACTACAGTCTCCAAATCTCAGTTATTTTTCCTAATACCAATAAAGCCAGTGGCTATTTCAGATTCTTGTTAAACATACCCAGGAATTCATTAAAGGGCTGGTTCATGCAAGAAAGGCCCTTCCAGCATGACATGCCCATTTGCAATTCAGGCACATGCTAGCTGCAATGAAGAAAGGGTGGGGCTGACATTATTGGCTAACTTGCACATTTCCAGAATTGCAGGTACTATAGTGCCATGCAAATCATTGTTGATCTGCACATCCTGGTAGTACCCTGCTGCTAGTGTAAGCAGTGGAATTCCCCCACATACCTCTCAACCTGGAAACATCAGAAATCTGGACAAGGCCCATGAAAAATAGGTATAAATGTGTACTCTGATTAACATCTAATTTGCATACATAATTATGTAACCACACCTACTCCAATGGGAATTGTGGGATACCAACTTTCAAAAGCAAACTGAAGAACAGACAACCAAAATATGGCACCAGAGTCCCCCTGCAGCCATTCCAATGTCCCATTACTTGGCTATTTCATCCCATTTGCCATAAACACTAATATGAGCATACTGCTTTAGTTCTACAATGATTATTTGGATTTTATTTTTACATTTTACAGCACAACAAAGCACAAATAATAAGACATCTGGTAAGCAAAGCAATACTGTCTCACATAGACTTGGCATTAAAACATTTCTGCCTTTGAAACTCACATTCATTAAAACAGCATTGAAACCCACACCATGTGCTTTTTCATACTGAGACTTGGATTTTCTCTTTGTGGGTGTTCTTTCTATGCTTTTAAAGTGAGGTTTCTGTGTTCTGCTCAGATGGCATAATCTTGATAGAGGCCTGTTGTGTAGGCTGGAAGTTTTGTTTGTGTTTCTGGCAGCCATTTTCTGTTGATTGTCTTCATTATTATTGAGACTAACACGGCCTCCTGACCTTCTGTAGTACGAGTGATTGGGTAATAGCAGGGGCTAAGTAGTAATCTGATCTTCCAACTCTTCCATTCTTACTGCTATATAAACCCTGTGTCTTATAAAGGTTCTGCTTGTATTGTCAGGCTCTGGATTGCACTGCATAAGTGGAAATTCCTTAAGATTCCAAAGAGCATGCTAAGTTATTTCTTACACTTATTTCACTGAATTGCACTTCTGAAACACTTATAATTGTGTTATACAGTTGATCTACTATATTCTTTCACTGTTATAAAGCTTTTTTATTGTTTCACTGTATTTATGTACTGTTTTAAACTGTTTTAACATTACTTAACTGTAAACTGCTTTTTCATACTGAGTTGAGTGCTCTATCCAAACTTTTCTGTGCATTTTTGTCTGTTAAAAGTATTCTCGAGTCTGCTCCTTGATCTGTTTAAAACTTTCATTTAGTGGCTACAGCTAGGAACTGTAATTTTTTACCACCCACCCACCCTAGTGTTATGTGTTCTTATACTTGGTGGCCTTGCAGTTGCCCGCCCATACTGTATATTTGATCTGTGACACTCCTCCCATTCTAGTGTCATTAGTTCACTCAATCTAATAGAGAACATTTGTGAAGGCTAACCCACTCAGATTCTTAACATTGAATTAACTTCTGTTCCAGCTTTCTCCATTTCCACTTTACTGGGAAAAAAAAAACAATTCTAAGCTTGCTTCCTCCCTTTCCTGTGGCAGGTCAGATATGGATTTGCTGTGTCCAGGACTGTTTGTGAGCTCCTAAGCCCCCCCAACTTAACTGGGGTTAAACTATTCCTGCCGCCATGAAGTCTCTTTTTCAAAATTTCCCTAGCAACTAGCCAGCTTTTTAGTTTTGGCACTCATCTGTTTCTTTGATCTCAGCACTTGTTCAGAACTCATTATAAGCACTAAATATGTTACAAATTACTACAGCACTCAACTTTCCTCACTTGTCTAGAGGAAAACAGTTTTTAGTACTTAATAAATAAGCACCTATTCAGGCATGTCTAAAGGTCAGCTCCCGGTGTTTTCTCCTGTCTACCTGATGAGTCTGGGCATCTTGGGACAATGCAGCAATTGCCTCATGTACACAGACAACCCTCTCCTCCTACCACCCAACACTACGACCTGTGAGAGATGCACTTATATAGCCAAACTGGAAGCAAAGCTCTCTTTACCAAAGACTGGCCTAGACAGTCAAAAGAAGGTAAACACTTGCACCGCACCACACTCATCACATAGTCCCTCAAAACCTACACCACCAAAACACACACACAGAACCACAAAACACACACCTACATTCACAGAGGCTCTCAGTACTAATCTGCCCAAACAACAGAGACCTCCAAAGCAGAAATGCAAGCAACCTCCACCCCCCAACACAACCCAAATGACACATAGCCCACATACTCAGTGTGCCACTCAACTACAGCCCATAAGGCATAATGTACCCAACACACTAGACATAGGTGACTCTATAGTCAGGCACACTGATGTTCCACTCACTAGGCTAAACAAGGAAAAAGTTACTGTCAGCTGCCTGTCAGGTGCCAGGTTCCACCACATAATGCATGCACTCAGGTCACGCCACAACAAGTACAAATATGACTCTGTCATTGTCCATGTTGGTGTGAATGACCTGAGACGTACCTCCCTGGACTACATGAAAAGAGACATGGAGGAGCTCTCTGATCTTGTAGCCCAGGCCGGTATGACCCTAGCCCTGAGTAGCATCCTGCCATCACCCAGAATGACACCACAGTACAAGGACAAAATGATTGACTTTAACAATTGGCTAAGCTTCTGGTGTCATTCTAAGGGAATCCAGTATCTGTCTGCCTGGGATGACATGATCAACAGACCACACTGCTTTGCCAGAGATGACCTGCACCTGTCGCCCTTTGGATTCTGGATACTGGCAAAGGCTCTTGCCACCCATATAGTGCCTTTTTTAGGCAAGATTCAAATGACAAATTCACCACCGTAGCAGGTACAAGCAAGCAAAATCTGAGGGTAATGCCAGAAGTCTAAACCTCAGAATGCACTCACTCGAGGCACTCCCTAAAATGGAGAACATTGACATCTGTGCAGTGACAGAGACCTGGTTCAAAGCTCCAGAGAGCACCCCTGCATTACCAGGCTATAATTCATACCACACCTTTCGGCCACCAAACCCGGACCGAAACACTAAAAGTGGAGGCGTGTCCATATTCATTAAGGATATCCACACCTCCAAGCTAGTTGCTCAGCATAATGCATCTGAGATTATCCAAGTTCAACTAACTCTTGGCAAAACCGCAATCCAGATTGTAGCTTACTACAGACCCCCCCCACCATGCCTCGGGATTCCCACTCCTTTTTTCTTGATACACTGGAAAATATTAAGGTACAACCCAACACTCTAATAATGGGTGATTTCAACTACCCTACCATTAACTGGGAAAACTACTCATGTACCAACTCTTTTGCTCAATGTTTTCTGGAAATCATCAATTCCAATGCTTTGGATCAACTTATCCACACACCTACCAGAGGCAGCAATATCCTTGTCCTGGTCATCACCAACATGGGTGACTGGTGTTCCACACCAGAGGTCAGCTTCTCGTTGGTCAGATCCAACCACAAGCTAATCACCCTAGACATCCACATCCCGCTCCCACCCCCCATTAGGAAAACAAACGTAAAAAATTTCTCCAAACCCAACTTCACGCTTCTTAAGACAGAAGTGGCAAACTTCATGACAACCATGCAGATGGACAATAGAGGTACGACTGCTGAATCCTACACAAATGCACTTTATAAGCACTTACACTAGTGCATGGATCGTGCTATCCCTAACAGAACCAAGATGCTATCCTCCAAAAAAAGGAAGCCAATCTGGTGGTCTTCTTCCATAAACAAACTCTACAACAGAAGAAAGAAACTGTTGCAAAAAAGAGTAAAATCCCACGATTGGAGGAACTCCCTGGTCAGCCTCAGTAAGAAGCTGAGATCCCTCATAAAATCCTCCAAAGCTAGTTATGAAAACAAAATTGCCACTGATTCTAAAGACAACCACAAAGCTTTCTATAGCTATGTCAAAAATCTCAATGGCAACACTCAGATCTGCTCTGAGTTACAGCACAATGACACTGAATATACAGAACCAACTGATATTGCCAACATCCTGGCAGATAGGTTCAGTGCTAACTTTACCCTCCTCTCACCCCATAAAGGGCCCATCTTTATACTGGAAGAATGCAAAGTTCCTGTAATCATGGCTGCACAGGTAAAAACTTCACTCTCCAAGAACACAGCATCCATGGGACCTGACAACATCCCAGGCTGCCTTCTACATGAACTAAAGAATGAACTGGCACCCCACCTAAGTACCATGTTCACTCATAGCCTCACCTCAGGCTTTGTGCCCATTGAATGGTGCACCATGACAATTATCCCACTCCACAAAGGTGGGCCACAACAGACCCCGGGAACTACCGCCCCATTAGCCTGACGAGCCTCATCTGCAAGGCCATGGAACGTCATCATGGAACTCATAAACAAAGACATTGGAGATCTCCAAACTCTGGACCCTACACAGTTTGGGTTTGTAAAAGGCAGATCATGTCTCCTAAACCTGATAGACTTCTTTGAAGTAGTCATCAAAGACATAGATGAGGGTAAGGTGGTTCACACAGCCTATCTAGATCTTGCCAAGGCATTCGACACCACCCCCTACTCTGGAATTATAGATAAACTCACTAAACTAGGTATAAATCCCTATGTCACAAGGTGGGTTGCCAGCTGGCTTACTGACAGAACCCACACTGTGAAAGTAGCAGACTCCAAATCAGATTTCAGACCAGTGACAAGTGGAGTACCACAGGGTTCAGTCCTGGGTCCTCTCCTGTTTGGTATCTACTTCTCTGAAGTACAGGCTAACACAGAAGGTCTTTGGCTAACTAAATTTGCAGATGACTGCAAACTAGGAGCCATAATTGAAACCCCTAATGATGTGGACATCCTACAAAAGGGCCTCACTGAGACAGATGCCTGGTGCCAAAGACATGGTCTCAAGCTCAATGCCAAAAAATGCATTGCCATCCCCTTTGGTAAAAATTCTGTACCCATGAACTACCACATAGGCAGTAGTCTACTTAACACCGAAAGTGTAATAAGAGACCTTGGGACACAGGTGGACAGTAGTCTCTCCTCTGATAATCACATCGCCAAAGTGGTCAGGAAATCCTTCTACGTGGCACACCTCATCACAAAAGGTTTCTCATTCAGAAAAAAAGAGGTCATTGTTCCCCTCTACTCATCACTCATTAGACCCATTATAGAGTACAACGCCCCTTTTGGTATGTACCTCACAAGACATTTACAACAACTGGAAAGGCCGCAAAAATACCTCACAAAGAGGATTACTGGCCTCAAACAGATGCCTTACACAGACCGTCTCAAAAAACTCCAGCTTTACTCCGTCGCATATCGCCTACTCAGAGGCGATCTCTGCCTAACATACAAAGCTATGTCAAACCCAGAGCTGTTGGACATGCTCCACTTAAAGAAACCCCAATCCCTCCAAGCTACATGCTCTAGAGACCTAAACCTTGTCACCACAATAAACAGAACTTGCTGTAGGGATAGATTCCTGTCCCAGAGACTTCCCATACTCTGGAACAGACTACCTATCTATGTCAAACAGAGCTCCTCATTAGCACTCTTCAAGAAAAATCTTGATGATTGGATGGGTAATAGGAAATTCACCCCGGGGATCACTTCTGTGGTTCTGCTTGACAGGGGCACAGGAAAATAATTTTCTTGGGTGGTGAAAGCCAGGGTACATTTTTGGCTAAGCTTGTATAGGCCCTAGGGCCAATAGCCTAGTACCTACCTATGAACCTATGAACCTACATCCAAAGAAAATGCACCTGGCCAGTGGTGGATAAAGATCACCTTTGGGCTGTTTTCAAATTGTTGGTCCCTTGCACACAAAACAAGAAACATACATGTGTTGTTTTCTTTGATACACCTTCCTGACTTTATTAAATTATATTCCTTGTATAATACAACACACTTGTTATACAGAGCACATTTTAAATGTATTGTTTGAACATTTTTCCAGTAGGCTGTACTGTAGACGATGAAACAAAATGCATGAATCAATAATGACAAAACTGCCCAATTCAGAACATTTCCATCATAAAAGTCTACTTCCACATCCACACTATAAATAGAATGACAGTAATGTAAGCCATAGACATCTTGCACAGCTTCTCACACTTATTTTCAATTTCATTTTTTTGGTGGGGGGGGGCAAAAAGTCAAAAACCAGGGACACATTTTAAACATTGCTTGTATAATTTTGCAAAGTTGCTAGAATAAAATGTTGCATTATCACCATGCATTGCACTGGCAAGTTTTGAACCCAGGACCATATACACTACAGTCAGAGCAACATACCACTATGCCAAATCAGCAGCTTCCTGAAACATAGGAAGACTGAAACTTAATGGCTATCATTTAGTGAATTCATTTCTCACTTATCACCGTAGGTCTCAACCTCTTAGCACAAAAAACATGGACAAACAAATCCAATAATGGGGGAATTCAAATTCAGTTCTCACTCTCATCATACCTTTCAACTCTTAGCACAAAAAACCTGGACAAAGCTCACAAGTGGTGATGGCTAGGAACTTGCCAGGGACACATTTTAAACATTGCTTTTGTATAATTTTGTAAAGTTGCTAGACTAAAATGTGTTACCACCATGTATTTCACTAGCACGTCTTGAGCCCTGGACCCTAGGCACTACAGTCAGAGCAACATATTACTATGCCAAATCAGCAGCTTTCGAAAAAAAAAAAAAGGAAGACTGAAACTTAATGGCTATCATTTAGTGCATTCATTTCTCAACACAGCTCTCAACCTCTTAGCACAAAATAAACTGAGCAAAACTCACAAGTGGTGGTGGCTAGGGAGTTTAGGTGCTTTGTATCCTGTACCAAAGGTACAGGGTTAGAGCTTGAGTGCCACTAGCCACCGGGTATTTTAATCGGGGGGCAGCTTCCTTCTCATTACTCAAACTGATTAACTTTGTTTCTTGCCTGGCAGTACACTGAAATTCTTATCTTTCATTTAGTATAACCATATTTTCATCAGCATAAATAAAATTTATAATGACTTGATTTTTAAAGCCTATCCCTCTAATACTAATATGGTATGTAACATAATACTAAAAGTTATTCACTACATCAGCTCTCCTTGCACACCAACCACCATATTTGGGGGCTCATACTACATGTAAATGGTATTAGATGATGGCAGATGGGTGGGAATTGCATCCCACTACTGTAAATCAATGTGGAGGTAAGAAAACTGGACAGGGACTAAGGTGTTCTGATCTACTCCACTGAGAACCACTAAAATATTTTTTTTCAGTCTAAAAATCGTAAATCTTATAGCCACTAGGGGTATAGTCACTTAAGTTTCTTATGACACTGACTAGTGCTAAACAGATTTAAGTATAAACAAGGTGCACAAATATGAGCCACCACACAATTCAGTAAGTACAGCATGGCCTCAACAGCAAGCAGGAAATATATATTGTTGTCCTGGATACAAACCTATACCATCCACACTAACAAATAGGTTCCGCATTGAGCACTCCATCTATCAGGGACTTTTTGACCTAGCTCTCCATACCTTTAATCTCATATGTCCACAGTAACTATAAATACACTTTTACACACATACTTACCTGAACGTCTTTTAAATAACAAATCCTTGTAACTCGCAAAATCTTCTAAATAAATCCCCAGAGTGAGCTTCTTCTTTATTAAATCCAATCCAGAAACACTCCTCGTAACTCCTTTCCGGCTCGGGTGACTCCCGCTTGCAAAAGTATTTGAACCATAGCCGGAAATAAGTGCTACGTATGTGCGCTGAGTATTCTGACAGGCTGGTGGTGCTGACGTCATCTCGCACATTATGACGTCAGCACACGAAGCGCGAAAGTTAAAAAAATAAAAATAAAAGTGCAAATAAATCGGAAATGAAGGGGTGCCACTTGGGAATCATGGCACCCCATTATTTGGACCCCAAAGCTCAGTAAAAATCGAGGAATTTGGGACAGTTGGGAGGTATGTTGCCCCACCAGTCACTCTCTCACACACATGTACACAATCACGTACACATGTTACAGTCCCTGTACCTTTCCCTACTTTTCCATGGTCATCCATCTCCATAATATTTTAGTGCCATTACTACACATATGACTTAGGCACTGGCGGTCTAGTGGAGTTTCCCACTTCCAGTACTATCGTTGTTGCCATTATAGCACTTGAGTGTTTCCGGTGTTTTTCCTCCATCTCTATCATGCTGTTCTGTGCCTTAGGGCACTATTCCCTGGTGTCTAGTGCCCGCATCTAATAGTAATGTTGGTGCTGGTACAGCACTGTAGAGTGTGTATTCCTCCAAACCCTGGTCTCTGTAGTAATAGTGGTGCTGGTATGACACTTTTAAACTGTCTCCCTGGTGCCCAGTAGCTCTCCTCACCCCTGATCCCCATTTTGATGCTAGTGCCATTATGGCACTTTGCCAGTAATCCTTGGTGTCTAGTGGTTCCCCAACCATATTTGTGTTTGCAATTGAAGGCCATGTTCACTACCATGATGTTCTGGGGATATCAGTGTTGATCTACATGGCCAAGTGCTTTCTTGAATCACTCAGCCATATAGATGGCTTTCTGGGGCCAGTTCTGGGAAGAGAGAACATGGCTAATTAGCATATGTCTCTTCCTCCAGAATGCCATATTAGCATTGAGGATAGCCATTGGCCTAGCCCTTTTTGTTGCTGGATGTCTTCGTGTCAGACAACCATCTAACACCATCTAAGGCTGCATACTGACTATAAAGAACAGACCACAATGTGTACATGGCTATGTACACCTTGAAGTACATTTATGAATCTGACTTTATCATAAAGTATACAGGGATTTCACCGAAGAGTCAGTTTTCACTAAGGTAGAAAATTAAGCAGCAAAAATACTGATGCTATAGGGAAAGATATTTTGAAACAAACTTCTATCATTTTCTAAGCTCACATATAGTCAGTTTATGATTAACCATAATGGCTTTATTACCTTTGTTAGGATTACCATGGGTTAGTCAGTGGGTATGTCTCCAAAACTACATATATTTATTGTCCCAGAAGAGAGAGGCTAGAGCCCTGCCAGACTGGAAAGTTAAAAAAAAAATCCTACAGTGACTAAAAAGAGAAAATATTGTCTGAAAAATACTTTTTTTCTTCACTGAAATTGTTACAGTAGAAGTAAATTCCAATGGGATATTTACCTATTTAACCTTGCAGAGGCACTAGCTAGTGGTGTACCACCCAAAGCCTGCAGAAGATTGCACTCTTTCGCAGCAAGAACATTCTGATGCTTTGACTCTCTAACCACTGATTGTCACCATCCTAATGGCCATAAGGACCTTTTTAAGCCTAGCCATGCACCCCAAATCTCTGACAAGTTCTGATGCCCTTGATAAGTATAAGCATAGGCCTGGGAGATGAACCATTTACAGGTTACCTGTTTAAATTAGAGACATAGGTGCGAAACCAGGGCTGCATTTCTGGTTTCCCATCCACTTGTCCAAAATGCACTTGAGGAATTGTGCTTCACATGGATGGGAGCCTGTTCCATAGATGGGGTTAGTCTCTGGGATACATACCTCTCTCTCCAGCAGGTCTTATTTATATCACAGGTAAGGTTTAAGTCTTTAGAATGGGCAAGCCTGGTACTGTTTGTTTTGTGGATATGCAGGAGGTCCATCAGAGTGGGGTCTGACAATGCCTTGCATTCCAGGCATAGATCTCCCTCATGCACTACAGTGACTGGAGTGCATGAAAGGTGCCCTAAAGCTTTGGAAGCTGGTGGGCTGATCAGATCCTTGGCAGGACATCCCATATAGCTTAGCTTACTGCAACAGTGATCAAATAATGAGCAACTTAGTATTAACCTTACATAATCTGAACTGATAATATCTAATGTAAACCTGCTACTTAATTAGAAATGCTTAACAACTGTACAACATTGTTTTATACAAACTGTACAATAGCTGTATATGAACTATCTAAGGTTTTTCAACTATCTAAACTTAACACTCTATCATATGTGAAGTGCATAACTTAAGTTCACTTAGACTGGTTTTGTCTTTGAGACCAGGATGTGGCTGAAAAAGGTTTTGGGCCAGTCTACCTACCTGAATACCAAATGCTAAATAAAATAATAAATAACAGTGATATCTCATGTATAAATTCACCTTCCTGCTTCATCCTCCCACTAAATTATGAACAATTTGCAGTACTAAATGATTTGTCTTTGGGAGTATTCCCTAATAGCACTAACATTCAGGAAAAATACTAAACAGATGGGTAAGCTTGTATTTCACAGGTGTAGTAGGTTATGCATATTTCACCCCTAAATATGGTAACCTTGATGTTAGCTATAGGTGCTATTCTTACTTGTTAATTGTATAACATCTATACTAACACATCTCAAAGTAATTATAAACTAAAAAGAAATAACTTAAATTTTAAACAGCAACAAGCTCTAAATACTTTAAGAAATGATACTTCGATAATTATAATACCAGCTGATAAAGGTGGACTGTTGGTTATTCTAGATGCAAATGTTTATAAAGATAGTATGCATATGCTACTATGAGATAATGCATTTTATGAAGTTATCAGCTTCGAAGTAGTGGAAGGTAAAGTATATAAAGTCTTTGATATGCTGGATGATATTTTAATGAGTAGATATATTAACTTAGACTTGTTTAAATTCTTAAAAGTAGACTATCCCTTAATTCCAATTATTAATGGTCTCCCAAAGGTACATAAAGACCTTGAACACCCTCCAATGAGACCCATTGTTTCAGGTAGAAACTGGGTAACAGAACCTCTCTCGATGTATATAGAATATTTTTTAAGACCTATTGTTGATAGTAGACCTCAAATTTTAAAGGACAGTAAACAATTCTTAATAGAGGTATATGAGTATCTGAAGACCATTAATCAAGATACACACTTCTACTTTGTCACCCTTGATATAACTAGTTTATTTACAGTAATTCCTAATGATGAAGGAGTAAGAAACATACACAGTTTTTTGTCTTTATACTCTGACATGACTTTAAAGCAAATAGATTTTCCTTTGTTTATTTCTAGAAACAGTTTTATATAATAATGTTTTTATTTTTGGTGATAATATTTTCTCTCAGCGGGAAGACGTAGCCATGGGAACTCCCTGCGCTAATAGTTACGCCAACTTAGTCATGGCCCACTGGGAAGAAAATGAATTGTTTCATTTAGAAAGTTTTAAACAATACGTATGTTTCTATAGAAGGTTTGTAGATGACTTGTTTTTGTTATGGAGAGGTGATGTGCAATCATTAATCAGATTTATTGAAGAAGTAAATGACTTAACTGATTTTTTAAATTTTACTATGAATTTTTCTTTGGATAAAATCAGTTTTCTTGATGTCAATTTAGAAAGGTTTGAGAATGGATTAGTAAACACTGGGATACATAGGAAGGCATGCTTTAGGAACACATTGTTGCATAGAACTAGCATGCACCCTAGTTATGTTTTTAGAAATGTTGTCAAAGGACAGGTCATGAGAGCCTCCAGGCTCAATCCCTTAGAAACAGACTTTAATCATGAACTGAACAATTTGACTAACCAACTCTTGGAAAGGGGTTACAAAGCTGATGAAATCCATAATGTTTTCACGAACATCAATTCCCTTAGATATACCACAGCTAGACCTTATTTTTCTGATAACATTGTTAATTCTGATTCATTAGGAGTATGCACTTGGAACACAGATGTAGTTAAGATTCCGATGTACTTTAGTATAGATACAAATATTATCACAGATATTTATAAAAAGCACTGGGATGTGCTTATGTTGGAAGAGAATATTAAAGAGATTGTCAGTGATACACCCAAGTTTGTTTTTAAAAATAAGAAGAATCTTAAACAGCTATTATGTCAAACTAGAAATAGTAGAGAGGCTGATATTTTAAGTACAAAAGAATTATTTATAGGAACAAAATCTTGCAATAAATGCAATCAATGTGAATACATTGATAATTCCAATGTATTTGTACATCCCGTTACCAACTATGTTTATTCGTTAGATGCAATAGCAAATTGTGATACGAAAAATGTGATTTACCTAGCACGCTGTATGAAATGTAATGCTTTCTATATAGGAAAAACAAATAGGAAATTAAGAGAAAGAATCAGAGAGCATATTTATTATATAAGACAAAATGATGAACGTAGTGCCTTAGCTAAGCATGTGATGACAACTGGCCCAGACCATCATTTTAAGTTCACAGTGTTGCAGGTTATCCATTTTAATATTAGAGGGGATAATGTTTGCAATTACACAGAATGAACCGAAATCAAACGGATTATTAAATTTAGGGCTGATAGACCACCGGGCATTAATGATAAAATTCCACTTAAGCCCATTCTAAAGTAATAGAAGGTTACAAGTTTCTAAATAAATAAAAGATTAAGTGATTTTTAACATGAATAGATTTAATATTATCAGCATAAAACATTTTTAAGCAATATTTGATACATATTTTTCATACATTTCTAAGTTTTTACAGTTCCACTATCAAATGTATTTTAGATATATCTATTTATATATATAGATTATTTATAAATGTTTTTTTCAACAAATAAATCTTTGTACAGAGACGTTTTATGTGTTTTTAAATATATATTCATATGTTATTAATATGTATTTATCATTTTGACAAGCTTGTATATTTGCTTTTTAATTATATGTTAACAGGATATGATGTAATGAATTTTACTGATGACAATGTATTTAAGGCTGGATATCTAATTGTTTTACTAAGTCTGAAGAAGCCCTAGAGGTGAAAGCATTAACTGTGCACAATATAATATTTATCAAAATTTATCGAAGCTGAGATTACGCTTATTTCATTATCGTGACCATTAACGTTTAGAATTGCCTTCAGTGTCTAGAGCTGTGCTGCATCCAGTGGATGAAAATTTACATTTTATTAGTTTCGTTTTACTGCAACAGTGATCAAATAATGAGCATCTTAGTATTAACCTTACATAATCTGAACTGATAATATCTAATGTAAACCTGCTACTTAATTAGAAATGCTTAACAACTGTACAACATTGTTTTATACAAACTGTACAATAGCTGTATATGAACTATCTAAGGTTTTTCAACTACCTAAACCTAACACTCTATCATATGTGAAGTGCATAACTTAAGTTCACTTGGCCTGGTTTTGTCTTTGAGGCCAGGATGTGGCTGAAAAAGGTTTTGGGCCAGTCTACCTACCTGAAAACCAAATGCTAAATAAAATAATAAATAACAGTGATATTTCATGTATAAATTCACCTTCCTGCTTCATCCTCCCACTAAATTATGAACAATTTGCAGTACTAAATGATTTGTCTTTGGGAGTATTCCCTAATAGCACTAACATTCAGGAAAAATACCAAACAGATGGGTAAGCTTGTATTTCACAGGTGTAGTAGGTTATGCATATTTCACCCCTAAACATGGTAACCTTGATGTTAGCTATAGGTGCTATTCTTACTTGTTAATTGTGTTATTGCGGTGTATATTGATATTATTACTATAATGTTTACTTTTCTTATTTATATTTTTCATGTCATGTCTGAAATGTGTGAAAGGGCTATTATTACATTTAATTGCTTAAGAATAAATAAACAGGCTGTTTCCATTAGTGCAAATCATACCTCTCAAGTGTCCCTAATTTTGTCTCATATATTAGTCCTGTTCCCTTTAAAGTTTTTGATTTTTTGGTAAATCAATGAGGATTACAGTCAGTCAATAAGGCTAGGAGTGAACAGTTTCATACTTCTTATTGTTCAGAAAATGCACGCTGATGCAAAACCTGTGTTCTACTAACATTTAAGAGAATTAGAGTACTATTTAAAAAATGTTCGTCATCTGGGGCCTTTGTCAAAGGTTCATAGGTTCATAGGTGTTTACTAGGCTAACAACCTCGAGGGCCTTTTTTAAGCATAGCCATGCATCCCAAATCTCTGATGAGTTTTGATACCCTTGATAAGTGTAAGCATGGGCCTGGGAGGTTAACCATTTACAGGTTACCAGTATCCATTAGAGACACAGGTGCCAAACTACGGATGAATTTCCGGTTTCCCATCCGATTGTCCAAGTTGCACTTGAATTGGATTAGGGAGGAACTCTGCTTCACATGGATGGGGATCCTGTTCCATAGCTCATAGATAGGTACTAGGCTATTGACCCTAGGGCCTATATAAGCCTTTCCAAAAAGGCACCCTGGTTTTGCCACCCAAGAAAATTATTTACATGTGCCCCTGTCGAGCAGAGCCACAGAAGTCATCCCCGGGGTGAATTTCCTATCTCCCATCCAATCATCAAGATTTTTCTTGAAGAGTGCTAATGAGGAGCTTTGTTTGATATAGCTAGCTAGTTTGTTCCAGAGTATGGGAATCTCTGGGACAGAAATCTATCCCTACAGCATGTTCTGTTTATTGTGGTGACAAGGTTTAGATCCCTAGAGCATGTAGCTTAGAGAGATTAGGATTTCTTTAAGTGGAGCATGTCCAACAGCTCTGTGTTTGACATAGCTTTATATGTTAGGTAGAGATCGCCTCTGAGTAGGCGATATGCGACGGAGTAAAGCTGGAGTTTTATTGAGATGGTCTGCGTAGGGAATCTGTTTGAGGCTGGCAATCCTCTTTGTGAAAACACACAAATGGTACTGCTCAGTAGACGAATCTTCTTGCTTTATTGCCAAAAACTGACTTTAAGCGCTTTTAGTTTGCACCAAAGCAAACTTCTTCAGAAGTAAAGAGATCACAATTCTCATGACATTTATACTTTAAGGTGGAAGTGACGTATTAGAACATGCATCTCTTAACAGTTAAAACCCACAAATACTACTAAAAAATGTGTATATATGCATTAAAAACTTATATAACATTTGAACTTGAATCCTTAAAAACATAAGCATGTATACTTTGAAATGTTACAATAACAATTGTTAACTTCCGAACAGCTTATGTAAGCTACTATTAAAATTATGTTAATACTACTCTTCATTTAATATAACAATATCTGTCAGATTTACAGAATATCAAAAGAAAAAAAACGAATATGGAAAGGGGTAAAATTGAAAAAGAAAGTATATGCGTAAAAACGCATATATATTAAATATAATGAAAAAACTTTTTCCAACTCATATAGTTGATTTTAGGGTACTAGTTCAACCCTCACCTTACTCATCTCCTTAAGTTACATTTAAGTATACAAATAATCGAGCAGTACCGTTTGTGTTTTTTCAAGTTTCATTTGTTTTTGTGAGTTTTCAATCCTCTTTGTGAGGTATTTCCGTGGCCTTTCCAGTTGTTGTAGATGTCTTGTGAGGTACATACCGAAAGAGGCATTGTATTCTATAATGGGTCTAATGAGTGACAAGTAGAGGGGTACAATGACATATTTTTTCCTGGATGAGAAACCTTTTGTAATGAGGTGTGCCATGTAGAAGGATTTCCTGACTACTGTGGTGATGTGATTATCAAAGGAGAGACTACTGACCACCTGTGTCCCAAGGTCTCTTATCACACTTTCGGTGTTAAGTAGACTACCGCCTATGTGGTAGTTCATGGGTACAGAGTTTTTACCAAAAGGTTGATAATGCACTTTTTGGCATTGAGCTTGAGGCTATGGCTTTGACACGAGGCATCTGTCTCAGTAAGGCCATTTTGTAGGATGTCCACATTGCTAGGAGTTTTGATTATAGCTCCTATTTTGCAGTCATCTGTGAACTTCGTTAGCCAAAGACCTTCTGTGTTAATCTGTACTTCAGAAAAGTAGATACCAAACAGGTGAGGACCTAGGACTGAACCCTGTGGTACTCCACTTGTCACTGGTCTGAAGTCGGATTTGGAGTCTGCTACTTTCACAGTGTGGGTTCTGTCAGTGAGCTAGTTGGCAACCCATCTTGTGATATAGGGTTTATCTAGAATTCCAGAGTGGGGGATGGTGTTGAAAGCCTTGGCGAGTTCTAGATAGGCTGTGTGAACCACCTTACCCTCATCTACGGCTTTGGTGACTGCTTCAAAGATGTCTATCAGGTTTAGGAGACATGATCTGCCTTTTACAAACTCAAACTGGATGGGGTCCAGAGTTTGGAGATTACCAATGTCTCTGTTTATAAGTTCCATGATGATATGTTCAATGGCCTTGCAGACCAGGCTCATCAGGCTAATAGGGCGGTAGTTCCCGGGGTCCGTGATGGATCCCCCTTTGTGGAGTGGGATAACTGTCGCTGTGTGCCATTCATTGGGCATAAAGCTTGAGGTGGGGCTATGACTGAACATGATACTTAGGTTGGGTGCCAGTTTGTTCTGTAGTTCATGTAGAATGCAGCCTGGGATGTTGTCAGGTCCCATGGATGCTGTGTTCTTGGCTTTGGAGAGCATAGTGTTTTACCTGTGCAGCCATGATTACTGGAACTTTGCATTTTTCCGCTATAGCAAAACAGACAAGGAATGGCCACCACGAAGAAAAATATCCAAGTAAGAATAATAATTTAATGAAACAACAGATGAGCGCTTTCATGTGGAAACCACGCTTCTTCAGATCTAAGTTACAAAATAAAGCCTACAACTTAAATAGCATACTCAGCATAATTAATCAATTAAATAATTACATAATTGTCACTTATGCATCAATGAAACAACTTAAAAACAACATTAAAAACTTGACACTTAATCGATCAATTAATTAAATGAAAAGCTAAAACTGTTTAAAAACCAACTTGAAAACAAATACGAAATTCACCCATTTAAACTGTCGTGCTTCCAGAGCTGGTTTAATACTAATAAAGGAATTCAAACCAGGGGAGGCATGTGCTCGTAACTTGAAGATCCAGCTTAGTTCTATACATTCCAAGTAATTATTAGTATCGCCTCCTCTCTCACTAACAAAAACTAATTGTAATACTTTGAACCTAAAAGCATGTGTACAAAACTCAGAGATATGTTTTGCCAAGGCATTTTGCATATTGGCATTCTTAATGTCATATAAATGATTATAAATTCTATCTCTAAGGCATAGAGTATATCTGATATACAGATGGGCCCTTTAGGGGGTGAGGGGGGTAAAGTTAGCACTGAACCTATCTGCCAGGATGTTGGCAATATCAGTTGGTTCTGTATATTTAGTACCAATGTGCTATAACTCAGAGCAGATCTGAATGTTGCCATTGAGATTTTTGACATAGCTACAAAATGCTTTGTGGTTGTCTTTAGAATCAGTGGCAATTTTGTTTTCATAACTAGCTTTGGAGGGTTTTATTTGGGATCTCAGCTTCTTACTGAGGCTGACCAGGGAGTTCCTACAATCATGGGATTTTACTCTTTTTTTGCAACAGTTTCTTTCTTCTGTTGTAGAGTTTGTTTATGGCAGGGGACCACCAGATTGGCTTCCTTTTTTTGGAGGACAGCATCTTGGTTCTGTTAGGGATAGCATGATCCATGCACTCATGTAAATGCTTATAAAGTGCATTTGTGTAGGATGCAGCAGTCGTACTTCTATTGTCCGTATGCATGGGTGTCATGAAGTTTGCCACTTCTGTCTTAAGAAGCGTGAAGTTGGCTTTGGAGAAATGTTTTATGGTGGTTTCCCTCATGGGGGGTGGGGGCAGGATGTGGATGTCTAGGGTGATTAGCTTGTGGTCAGATCTGATCAACGAGGAATTGACCTCTGGTGTGGAACACCGGTCACCCATGTTGGTAATAACCAGGTATAGGATATTGCTTCTCCTGGTGGGGGTGTGGATAAGTTGATCCAAGGCATTGGAATTTATGAATTTCAGAAAACATTGAGCAGAAGAGTTGGTACATGAGTAGTTTTCCCAGTTAATGGTGGGGTAGTTGAAATCACCCATTATTAGGGTGTTAGTTCGTACCCTAATATTTTCCAGTGTGTCAAAAAATGAGGAGTGAGAATCCTGAGGCATCGTGGGGGATCTGTAGCAAGCTACAATCTGGATTGCGGTCTTGTCCAGAGTTAGTTGCACTTGGATAATCTCGAATGCATTATGCTAAGCAACTAGCCTGGAGGTGTGGATATCCTTAATGAATATGGACACGCCTCCACCTTTAGTGTTTCGGTCCAGGTTAGGTGGCAGAAAGGTGTGGTATGAATTATAGCCTGGTAATGCAGGGGTGCTCTCTTGAGTCTTTAACCAGGTCTCTGTCACTGCACAGATGTTGATGTTCTCCATTTTAAGGAGTGCCTCGAGTGAGTGCATTTTGAGGTCTAGACTTCTAGCATTGAGTAGCATTACCTTCAGATTTTGCTTGCTTGTACCTGTTATGGTGGTAAATTTGTCATTTGATCCTTGCCTAAAAAAGGCACTATAGGGGTGGCAAGAGCCTTAGCCAGTATCCAGAAACCCAAGGGTGACAGGTGCAGACCAGCATTGTGGTCTGTCGATCATGTCATCCCAGGCAGACAGATACTTGATCCCTTTAGAATGACACCAGAAGCTTAGCCAATTGTTGAAGTCAATCATTTTGTCCTTGTACTGTGGTATCATTCTGGGAGATGGCAGGATGCTACTCAGGGTAGAGTCATACCTTCCTGGGTTACAAAGATCAGAGAGCTCCTCCATGTCTCTTTTCAAGTAGTCCAGGGTGGTACGTCTCAGGTCATTCACACCAACATGAACAATGACAGAGTCAGATTTGTACTTGTTGTGGAGTGACCTGAGTGAGTGCATTATGTGGTGATCCTGGCACCTGACAAGCATCTGACTGTAACTTTCTCCTTGTTTAGCCTGGTGAGTGGAACATCAGTGTGCTTGAATATAGAGTCACCTATGACTAGAGTGTTGGGTACGTTGTTATGTCTTATGGGCTGTGGTTGAGTGGCACACTGAGTTTGTGGGCTATGTGTCATTTGGGTTGTGTGGGGGGTGGAGGTTGCTTGCGTTTCTACTTTGAAGGTCTCTGTTGCTTGGGCAGATTTTTATTGAGAGCCTCCATTAATGTAGGTGTGTGTTTTATGTTTCTATGTGTGTGTTTTGGTGGTGTAGGTTTTGAGGGACTATGTGATGAATGTGGTGTGGTGCAAGTGTTTACCTTCTCCTCTTGACTATCTAGTCCAATCTTGGGTGAAGTGAGCTTTGTTTCCAGTTTGGCTATATAAGTGCATCTCTTACAGGTTGTAGTGTTGGATGATAGGAAAGGGTTGTCTGTGTACATGAGGCAATTGCTGGGGTATTAAAACCTAATATTAAATAGGGAAGAAATATTTATTGAATAATTGAATGAATTGATTGAATTGTTGTGAATTGTTTGTGATAATTGGTTTATGAGATGTATATAAAAGTGCATACATTTATTGTGATCCCTTGAAGGTGAAAGGCCAAGGTACCAGATCGCATTGTTAATAAAAGAAAACTAAGTAAACAGTAAGCTGTTTTTAAATGAAGGGATTAAGATGCTGGCACTAGTTCTGATGAAGTCTGCGATGGTGCAGATGAAAGCGCTCAACTAGTGCTATTGGATGTGTTATCGTTGTAAATAAAGGATTAGTTTTACTTTTAGCGTTTTTTTCATCTCATTGGAGTTTGGAGCTATTGGGTTTCACTATTTGTGACAGATTTGGATTGTGTGCTTACAACTATAAGGTTATTTTGCAGTCCGGACAATTTGCCGAACTCTGGAGGAGTTTCGCGGCATTCTCACGTTTGCTTCTAAGCACTCAGTGGCATCTTACAACTACAAGGTTATTTTGCAGTCCGGACAATTTGCTGAACTCTGGAGTAGGTTCGCGGCATTTTCACGTTTGCTTTAAAGCACTTAGTGACATCTTTTTTACGTTCTGTTTTCACAGCCAGTTTGTGACACTCATCTGAGTTGTATATATTGCCATATCGGCAGCAGTATTGGGGCATTTTTACGTTTGATTCAAAAGGATTCAGGGACATCTTTTTTACGTTTTGTTTCCACAGTTAGTTCGTGACATTCTATAGAGCTGCTCGTGGCTATCCTAGCTACGTTCCACCGCCTGTTACCTGCAGGAGCTGTGCATTTTTTATCAGTTGGCTGCTATTGAAACATTTATTTGGTATACTGGGCAAAGAAAAAGAATGGTTAGAATTCATGTTTTAGAACACTTAAGAGATATTAGAAATTGTAGTGAAGTAAGTCCTGTGGCACAGCATTTCCTTGAAAAACATGGGGGTTCTCCTGGTAGCCTAAAATTTTGTGTGTTGGGTAAAACTTTTTCCATAGGAGGAAGTAATTATTCTCAAAAATTGTTGGAATTAGAGACAAAAATGATTTTGAAATTTAAGACGCTAAAGCCCTTTAGGCTGAACTTGGAACTGGATATTTAATTTAATCTAATTCAATCTAATTTAATTTAATGTAATATAATATAATATAATTTATATAAGTTAATATAATTAATGAATACATTTGTATAATTTTTTAGTAATGTGAATAAATGTGTTTATTTAATAGAATGTTTAATGAATTGAAGCAAAAAAAAAAAAAAAATATATATATATATATATATATATATATATATATATATATATATATATATATATTAAAATGTGTAAAATAAATTAAGAAAATGTTAAAACCTAATAGTAAATAGGGAAGAAATGTTTATTGAATAATTGAGTGAATTGATTGAATTGTTGTGAATTGTTTGTGATAATTGGTTTATGAGATTCATATAAAAGTGCTTGAAGCATACATTTATTGTGATCCCTTGAAGGTGAAAGGCCGAGGTACCAGATCGCATTGTTAATAAAAGAAAACTAAGGAATATATTGGTAAAGTGCTTGGACTTGTGTTTTGTTTCGAAAATTCATACTGTGAAGCTGTGGATGTGTATGGTATTGAATTGCTGGGGTATTCTCTGGGATACATACGTCTGTCTCCAGCAGGTCCTATTTATATCACAGGCAAGGTTTAAGTCTTTAGAATGGGTAATTCTGGTACTGTTTATTTTTTAGCCATGCAGGAGGTCCGTCAGAGTGGGGTCTGACAATGCCCTGTATGCCAGGCATAGATCTCCCCTCAAAAGCCTGTAGGAGACAGAATACAGGGATAGGGCCTTGAGGTGGTCTGCACAGGACATATTACGTATACCCTGTATTCTTTTAGTGAGAAACTTCTGTGGACATTTCAGTTGTTGGATATGCCTGGTTAGGTACATCCCAAAGGGGGCATTGTACTCAAATATAGGTCTGATGAATGCCGAATATAGTGGTACAGTGACTTCCTTGGACTTAGATGCCATACCTTTGTTTATAAGTTGCGCAACATAGAATGATTTTCTCACCATTGTAGACACGTGATGATCAAAGGCTAGATTACTATCTATGTGTGTCCCCAAGTCCCTGTCTACTCTGTCATCTCTAAGGTGTGTGTTGTCAATATGATAGTTACCAGGGATAGATGATTTCCCAAATGATACTGACATCAGTTGTTTGTCTGTGTCAGCCCATCCTGGAGAACATTTGTGTCAGTGTGAGATTCAATGACAGCTCCTAATTTGCAATCATTTGCAAATTTAGTCAGCCAGAGACCACTGACATTGGCCTTGACTTCTGAGAAGTAAATGCCAAAAAGGAGCGGTCCAAAGACTGATGCCTGAGGGACTCCACTTGTGACTGGCCTCTTTGTAGAGGTGGACTCCCCAGTTCTAACTTCTTGGGTCCTGTCTGTGAGCCAGTTGGCTATCCACTTGCTGACATATGGGTTTGTACCTAACCTCTTGAGTTTGTCAACAATGCTCAAGGGGGTATTGTGCCATATTCCTTGGCCAGGTCAAGGTAGGCAGTGTGAATGATTTTGCCCTCATCCACTGCTTTGCTGACCTTCTCAAAGAAGTCCATCAGGTTGAGTAGGCATGATCTGCCCTTTATGAAACCAAACTGGGTTGTGTCCAGTGTCTGGAGGTTTACTATATCTCTGTTGATCATCTCCATGATAATTCCTCCCATGGCTTTACATATAAGATGAGTGAGACTTATGGGTCTGTAGTTTCCAGGGTCAGTAGATGGGCCACCTTATGCAGAGGGATAACTGTTGCCTTTCTCCATTCATGGGGCATGAAGCCTGTTTGGAGACTACAGTTAAATAGTAATTCCAGAGACCTTGATAGGTCATGTTTCATGCTATTTAGAAGGCATCCTGGGATATTGTCTGGGCTCATTGATGCAGTGTTCTTGATCTTAGAGAAAACATTATTATCTCAACATTATGTTTAGTGCAGACTCTGTGTTCCTGCCTACACTGCCTGTGACTGGATTTAAATACTGGTGCCATGTGAGACAGGAAGGAGGGGAGGGGCCTTTTCCCTACTGATATCAGGCTACATTTCTTATTTTTACATGGAGAAAATGAATAAAATACTGATGGTGACAGGAAATTGTTGTATGCACCCACTCCATTCATATTCTGGCAGTTTCAAACACAGATCAAAGCCTAAAATATGGGGCCTAATGCCAATACATATGTCTCACACTCATCCTGCAGAGTATGTATTGTACTTCTGTATTGTACTTCCCCAGTCCTCCTGCTGCTCTACAAGCATCTGAATTGTGCACAGAGCAGCAATGCCTTGTTAGATAGCTTCAGTTCACAATGAGTACAGCACTCATTCTCTGTCCGTGTGCTATCATCCCAGTCCAGTTAAATGTGTGCCGTCATACCAGTCCAGTGAAATGTGTGCTATCATCCCAGTCCAGTGAAATGTGTGCTATCATCCCAGTCCAGTGAAATCTCTCCACTCTTCTACCTCATTAAACCCATAGTAAAAAACCTGAAACCATAGATAGGCACTTTCCTGCTATCTTTGTGGCCAGACTGGTGGACATGGACATAATGAGTCAATGTAGTGATTGCCATGCATACTGACAACCGTTTAACCCTGAAACAGAAATACAGTATGTGGGAGATGTAGTTTCACTATGAAAATTCAGACATGACTCACATACTGACAAATCAAATTACAAAGAGGTTGTCGGCACACTCACATAATTTTCCTCATTAAATGAGGTCTTGATACATAAACCTACATGTGTGGATGTACTCACAAGTTACTTACCAAAACCTCAGATACCTCCCATATGCTGCCTTCAGAAACCACATTCAAACAAAACCAAGTCAACACCAATCAATACACACAGGAATATACATAGCAGCGTCTCAACAAGCAACCCCCTCAGAAGAAACAGCACACATTCAAACACCTTGTTCATAGGAGACTCCATTGTGAGACACACAAATGCCCCACTCACAAGATTGAATAAAAAAGAGGGTTACAGTCAGTTGCATGTTAGGGGTCAGGATTTTCCAGATCATGCAGGCATTCAGGTCACTCAACCACAAGTGCCAGTATGACTCAGTCATAGTCTATGTGGGTGTGAATGACCTGAGATGTACCTCCGTGGACTATATGAAGAGGGTATGATGGACCTCTCTGAATACATGTCACAGGCTAGTATGAGCCCATACCTCTCAAGCTCTTAGAGCAAGAAATCTGGACAAAGCCAACAATCGTGGGGTGGACAAAGTCCCAAAAATAGGGACACTTTTTAAATATTGCTCTTACAAACTTAGAAAATATAAAGTAGGCAAACAGCAACAAGGAGAAAATCAGTCCCAATGCAGAAAAAAGCAGGTTAAAATATTTGAAAAACAACAATGGGACAACCATGGCAAAGCACATATATTTAATAAACAATAAGCAGTAAACAGATAAATGCTTTTGGAGATGCCTCCTTCATCAGATCAGTACAAAAAATATAAAATCAGTCTGCATATAAATACACTTGAAAAACCAATTACATTAATTAAAACCTTTAACCAATTAACATTTTCTAGCCTTTAAAATAGGTTTTAAAGGTATAAAACCATTTAAGCCTGGTGGAACATCAGCTCTCAAACCAGCTATCCAGTGGGTTTCTTTAACTTCTGTGGCATTCTTTATATCACCACCTCTAGGTGCAGGAGTGTAAATATCCAAAGCCATAAATTTAAAATCATGCTGTGGAAATTCATTAATGTGTTGAGCTACAGTGCTTCTTTGCACAATTCTCCGTATATCACCCATATGCTTTAAAATACATTCCTTTAACATTTTATTGGTTTTACCAACATAAACAGAATTGCATTCTGAACATGGTGCTATATAAATCCCATTTTTAGTAGAGCAGCATACATAGTGTGAACACTTGTATATCCTCTTAGTAACAGGATGCTCAAACACATTATCAGTCTTAATATACCTGCCTGCCTTACATCTTTTACATGGATATGTACCTGATTTGACACTATATAATTTACCTAGGTTATTCTTATCACCAGGTCCTGATGTATAACATAACAGACTCTTTAAGTTACGATTTCTCTTGTAGCTGAAGTTTGGCACATCACCTACTATATTTATCATCCTGTCATCAGACAGAAATATCTTCCAATTCATTTGTATTATATTCTTTATATATTTAAAATCAGTTCTAAAAGTAAAGGGCATTCTAACCTTACATATATTTCTCTGTCCCTTATTAATTGAATCTCCAGTATTCTTTGAATACCAAGGTCTACCTTTCCCATCTCTCATGGACTTAACCCTTTCTGATGCTTCCCTAACTTCCCTTCTTTTGTAACCACATTCTAAGTAATTATTCTCTGTTACATTTATATGATGTAAATCACTTTCTTTAGTACAAAGTCGGGAGGTTCTCAGAAGCTGATTATCCAAGACATTCTTAAAAATATGGTGGGGGTGCATGCTACCTCTATCCAATAGAGCATTTTTCCAGCATGACTTATGTTATAACAAAGTGCTTATTTTACCCCCTTCATCCACTTTTAATAAAATATCCAAATATTCTATAAAATCTACTGATGAATTCACAGTAAATCTTAAAAATGTGGTGGTTGTCTCTAAATAATTAACAAAAGCATCCAATTGTTGTGTATCCCTTTTCCACAAAAAAAAAGACATCATCCACAAATCTGTGATATAAGCCCGTATGTGCTAGCCATGGATTTTCTTCAGTCAAAATGTATCTTGTCTCCCATTCAGCTAGCACCAGGTTTGCATAGCTGTTAGTGCAGGGTGTGCCCATGGCAACACCCTGATGTTGTAAATAAAACTTCTGTTCAAAGGCAATCACATTGTTCTCAAGTATAATACTCAACAATCTGCATATACGTTCAGCATATTTTTTGTCCATATATGCTAATCTTTCATTAAAGCAATGTATGTACCTTAGCCCTGTATCATTAGGAATGACTGTAAAGAGATTCTTTACATCTAAGTTCACAAGAATAAATCTTGCATTTGAATTCAAGATCTCCATATATTCACTTAATTGTTGTAAACAATGTGGAGTCTCTTAACACAGAGACAGCCTTATTAACCATAGGTCTAAGTTGTCCTTCTACACATTTATAAACTGTTTCTGTAACCCATCCTGAGCCATTTACTATTGGCCTTAGAGGACGTTTTTCCAAAGATTTATGTATCTTAGGTAGACCTGATAATAGTAGGAATCTTATGGAAATCTACCATAAAGTAATCATATAAATCCTTAGAAATAATGCTAGTCTGTAATAGATGAAACAAATAATTCTTCACATTACTAACAATATCTCTCACTTTGTTCATATTCACAAGAGTATAAGTAGTTTAATCTAACAACATATTATTCATAGTTTCCACATATGTAGAATAATCTATCACCACTACTGCACCTCCTTTGTCTGCAGATTTTATAACAATACTTCTGTCAGCAATTAGATCATCCAATGCTTGCTTTTCTTGCAGATTTAAAATAAATGTCCTGGTCTACGCCTGGACATAAGAAGTGTATCAATTTCATTCTCACAAACTTTCAAAAATATATCCATCACTGGTTGAGAAACAGGCATAAATGTACTAGTTTTTTTATACTTATTATATTCAGCAGCAGCAGTGTTAGAAAACATATAATGCAAATTTACATTCCTAGCAAACTGCCTTAAATCTAATATCACATCATGTAACTTGCTAGTAACAGCTGGTACAAAGGACAAGCTCTTGTTTAAAACATCAATTTGCACATCAGTTAAACATTTATGATAAAGATGAAATACCAGTTTAAATGTTTCTATATTGGACTGTCCATAAAAAGCTTTCTTCTCTTGCAGTTGTTGCTGAACAGCCTCTTCTGTTGTTCTCTGGTGTCCTCACTTGTAAAGGTAGATGAGTGAGCAGGGGTAAAAACGTTGTATTAGTCTTTGGTCTGGCTCCCATTTCAATTTTCTTAGTGGTTAGTACAGAAGAATTAAACATGGTGGGTGGAAGTTCATCAGTTTTTGTTGTTGCCCTATTCTCTGACTCCTGAGAATAACTTCAGTGGCCTCAATTTCAAATTCTGATGTAATAATAATGAGACATTCATCACTTGATACATTCTGACCAATCACTGACATGGATGGCACATTGCTAACCTCCAAGATGCCACCCTCACTGTTTTTGGAAGAGTTTGAGCCTTTAGGGACTGTGTAAAAAGTCTTAGGTACAGCTTTAACACCCTGAATATTACAATCTGAGTCAACAGCATTTGTATTCTTTTTTTTGGCCACATAAATATATGGCCTTTAACAAAATCAGCATAATCTCTTTTCAACTTTTTAGATTTTATGCGTTGTAACTTAGAGTCATAAAAATAAATATTGCAAAACTACATCAAGTTTTTTAGCATACCTGATTTCAGGGTAGTTCCTGGCAATTGCAGTTTGTATCTCTTCCAAACGTTGTATCAGGGCTGTCACTTTAGGTTTAAAATAATCAATAAGTAGCTCAATATATTTAAAGCTACTTTCTATGTTAATGGCCTGCAATTTGGCAAGTAAATCTAGGTATCTGGAGCCACAGGTAGGCATGTATTTTACAACATATGGGTGATATACGGAGAAATGTACAAAGAAGCGCAGTATGATTTTGAATTTATGGATATGGATATTTACACTCCTGCACCTAGAGGTGGTGATATAAAGAATGCCACAGAAGTTAAAGAAACCTACTGGATAGCTGGTTTGAGAGCTGATGTTCTACCAGGCTTAAATGGTTTTATGCCTTTTTTAAAGGCTAGAAAATGTTAATTGGTTAAAGGTTTTAATTAATGTAATTGTTTTTTTAAGGAAACTTATAAAATAGATAGAATAACCAGTTTTGCATTAGCATGAATTTTCTGAAGGATATGAAGTCTGAAAGTCAAATGTCTGTCATTATTTTCTGGCTTTAACCTTCAATGATTTACCAATGCCTTTCCAGAAAACCACAATTTTATAAGAAATGGACCAAAAATATGAGACAAAAATCTGGACATTCTGCGAAAATCTGTACAGTTGAGAGGTATGTTAATGAGCCTCACATTGAACAACAGTCTACCCTCACCAAGAATGATACCACAATACAAACAGAAAATGATTGACTTCAATAATTGGCTTAGCAATTGGTGTCATTCCAAGGGGGATCTAGTATTTGTCAGCCTGGTATGACATGATCAACAGACCACACTGCTTTGTCAGAGATGGTCTGCACCTGTTACAGCTAGGCTTTCAAATTCTGGCCAAGGCATTAGCCACTCTCATAGTGCCTTTTCTAGGCAGAGGCAAGCCAACAGACATACCAACATAACACGTTCTTCTACTGCTAAGCTGAAGGTACTACTGCTCAATGCTAGGAGTATTAACAAGAAACTACACTCCTAGGAAGCTCTGCTCACCATGGAACGCTGACGTCTGTGCAGTTACAGAGACATTGTTTAAGGATGTGGAAAGCATCCAAGCAGTGCAGGACTACAATGCCTATCACACATTCAGACCACCTTCTTGAAAGGAAAAACATTAAAGGAGGAGGTGTTTCGCTCAAGCAGGATTATTCGCTTGAGCTACTCCATGTCCAGCTGACCATAGGCAAAATCCTTCACCATATTATTGCTAGCTACAGGTCCTCAGCCATGAACCATGAAAACCACTCCGCATACCTGAAATTACTAGAATCACTTACCATTCAGCATAACACCTCCATAAACTTAAAAACATATACAACCACTAACATGCAGCCTAAGAGATTCCTGGACTTTGTCTGCAAATGCTCTGGAACAGCTGGTCTGCACCCCCCCATCAAACCCTAAAACCCTAAAGAATTTTTCCAAGGCAAATTACCTTCTATTAAATGATAGCATAGGTAATTTTAAAGCTCTCCCTATACCCCAAAACATGAAGGCCTATGCAGAAGTATCCAACAATGCTCTGTACAATCACTTAAACAACTGCATAGAAATGCCAATACCTGACCAAACTAAACCGAGGTCTAGCCAGAAAAACAAGCTACCTTTATGGACCCCTGGCATAAATAGACTATACAACAGAAGGAAGAAATTCCTGTCTAGAAGTAAGTGGAAGGGTGCATAACAGAGAAACAAAATCTGTCATTACTCTCAACAGGCAGTCTTCAAATGCGAAATACAAGACTAAAATAACCTCCCAAGCAAAGGATAACCACAAAGCATTTTTTACTTATGTCTGAAGTCTTAAGTGAAACACTCAACAGTGTGCTGAATATGCTATAGATGGCACTACCTATACTCAGCCAGAAGAAATAGCAAACCTGCAAGCTGATAAATTCAGCTCAGATTTTACCGTCTCTTGACCTGTGGTGACTCCCCATGAAATAACCCCTAGCATTCCTTTGCCTGTTATCACAAAAAAACAGGTCATCACTGCTCTCTCTAAAGCTAGAAACACAGCATTTATAGGCCCTGATGGAATCTCAGGGTGCCTATTAAATAGCTTGAAACATAGACCTAGCAGACCCTCTTGGATCTCTGTTTAACCACAGTCAGGGCGGTGCTAGTATTTTGGGGCCCCCAGCAAGTTTCAAGTTGGGGGCCCTACCCAGGAGAATATAAAAAGTGTGACCATATTGCCATCATGCCTCCTTCCCTATCAAGCTCATGCAGCACCATTTAACAATCAATGTGTAATGTTATTACATTCAGAACATTAAAAAGACTTGAAATGTCAAGGTACACACTGGCTGGCATTTAGTACCAATGTTACATTATGACAAGCCCCTGTACCACAGTAAGGTAGCCACACACACTGACTGGGACTGTGCAGTGGTGCAGCAGTTAACTTTGTCACCCCCCCCAGCAAGAGGTTCTCTGGTTCGATTCTCAGCTGGGGTGCCTTTTGTGTGGAGTCTGCATGTCCTCCTTGCATTCATGTGGTTTCCTCCCACATTCCAAAGACATGCTTCTGCAGCATTTCTCCCTGGGCCTCTGCTAAAAATAGGCTTGGTCCTAGTCGGACTTTCCCGGTCAACAAATGTTAAATAAATAAATTTAATACCAATATATTATGTCAAGCCACTATACTACAGCAAGGTAGCCAAACACAGAGGTTCACACACTGACTGGCATTTAATATTAATGTTACATTACAACAAGCCCCTCTACCACAGCAAGGTAGCCATCACAAATACACACACACACACACACACACACACACACACACACACACACACACACACACACACACACACACACACACACACACTGACTGGCATTTAGTAGTAATGTTGTTACATTATGGCAAGGCTCTGTACAGCATCAAGGTAGCCAGTCCCACAGAGGTACACAAAGACACCCACACAGACTCCCTCACACAAGACAGAGACATGAGGCAGAGAGTTGCACAGACTCGCAGACAGAACATAGACACACACACATGATGGACAGCACTACAGTAAGACTGTACATTAAGAATTTAAAATACTGGGCTTATGAACTAATAATGATGCTAAAATAAGATTTTGCAGTAGCATGCGTTGTGTGACCCCACATTTTTGAAGAACAGACCAAAACTAACAAACATCTGGACATTGTGCAACATTCTCACAGCCCCTACCAACCTCCTAACCTCTCAGCATAATTCCAAAGCTGAAAATAACTGCAGAACAACGGTGTAACATCAAGGATAGTTACAAACATTGCTATGATAAACTTAGAAAGATATTAGAATAACAGGGATTGCATTAACATTCATTACAATAATCAGTACATTCTGCAGAACTCTCACAGTCCCCCCAAAAGTCTCAGCGCAATTCTAGGGGAGGTACAAACAAAAAAAAAAAAACAAGACAAGGACGTAACATTAGGGGGTTTAAAACACTGTGGTTATGAACTAATAAAGATGGTAGGTAACAGATTTTTCCAGTAGCATGCATTGCGTGAATTCACATTTTTGATGACCAACAGACCAAAAATACAGGTCAAACATCTAAACATTGTGCAACATTCTCACAGCCCCTACCCCTCTCTTCTAACCTCACAGCTTAACAATTCCAGACAAAGCCCAAAAAAAAGAAAAATAAAATGCAGAACAAAGGCATAACATCAGGGATAGTTTGAAACTTTGCTATGATCAACTTCGATAGTAGAACAGAACAAAACTACATCAAATCTGGACATTAATTGCAAACAAGCCTTCCTTCCTCAGTCTCTTAGCAGAAGAATTCTGGACAACGATAAAATAAAACTGTTACAACCACTGCCCCCCCCCCACACACACACACAAATCATCTTAGTGTAACAACTCTGCAGAAAAAAAAGTTATACAATCCTCCCCCTAGGTTTCCTCGTCCCCCCCAGCAAAAAATAAAGTTAAAAATAAACCCAGCAACTTACCTTTTCTGCAGTTGATAGAAGGCTGCTACTAATCCTCTGCTTGCTTCTACTACACACAGACCAGACCTGTTCAGCCCTTTTAAATTGCCCTCAAAAGACAGTTTTTCAGATCTTTTAGAAATTGCCCTTACAAGGGCAGTTAAAATACAGCTGCTTTGCTGGTTGCAATGTCGTTCCAGCAAAACCTGCATCCTCCATCCATCTTCACAGCATACCTCTCAACATCTTAGCATGAAAAATCTTGACAAAGCCAAAAATAATAGGGGTACAAAGGCTTAAAAGTAGGGACACTTTTTAAATATTGCTTATATAAACTTACAAGATTGCTTTCAAACTTTGCTTTAGCATACATTTTTCTGAAGGATATAAAGTCTAAAACTTAAATGTATGTGTATGCTATTATTTAGTGACTTCAGTACTCGTAACTGTATAAGAAAACCACAAATGTTATGAAGAACAAACCAAAAATATAAAGCAAAAATCTGGATATTCTTAAAAATCTAGGCAGTTCAGATATGTGCCTAACATCAACAATCAAAAGAACTGACCCAACAGACCACACATTATAGTAAACCCAATCAGGAAGCAAAAACTTGCTTCTTGATCACTACAGCCAATGAGGTCCCTTGCGTCACTGAAGCGGACCTGATTGAGAGCAGCTAACAAGAAAAGCAAGGGACCTGATTGGCTGCAACCATCAAGGAAGCAAGTTCTTTCAGGGATAAAAAAAGGTGGAATCGTGCGATGCCGCTGCCAAATGAATGAGGCACCAAGCAAGGAGTGGAAGCGATGTTGAAACCATGGCTGTTTCATATGGGGGCCCTCATACATGGGGAGATAATCGGGGCTCCCTGCGGCCGCGGGTATGGCAGGTGCCTAATGCCAGCTATGACCACAGTCACCAGAAAGGCTTTGCCCCAGTAGAGGACGGCAACAGTCATGTCTCTGCACAAGGGGGACCATCAACTGACCCAGGAAACTACTGACCCATAAGTCTGACTAGCCTCATCTGCAAGGCTATGGAAAGGACAATCACTGATCTGATTAACAATAACATAGGAAATTTCCATACTCAAGACCTAACCCAGTTTGCAAAACTAACTGCATGAGGGTTACTCACTCCAAAGATCTAAACATGATCTCTGACATGACTAGATTATGCTGGAGACACAGATATGTGTCCCAGAGATTGTCCCTCCTCTGGAACAGGACTCCTATTTATGTGAAGCAGAGTCCTTCCCTGACCATCTTCAAGCACAATCTGGACCAATGGATGGGAAATGTGAATTCATTCCCTTTTTTTTTAATTTCTCCAAGTCTTTTGGGTTTCTAATACCATGACAGGAATAGACCCCATTCCTAAGTCAAAGTATGATTAACGTTCATGAAATTAGTATTGTTCAATCCTTGATATTGGCCAAAAGTGCTCTTTGCAGCACTCACAATGTGCCCAGTAATGACTCCTTCTGTAATTTGTATGGAGTTACATGTATTGATAACATATGCAAGTATGACTGTAAATTATTTTTTATAAGACCTGTTGCCTCTTACACTACTGAAACTGTCTGGGTATCCTTCTTTCACATTGCCCTCATTTCCACCTGCAAACCCTGGTATTTTATGACTTTGTGTCTCTCTGTATGTAAGACACTATAGTCATTGGGTGTAGCGATTTAAATGATCAATGCTACTTTTGTCTTCTTTTTATAGACTACTATATCTGGTTTTCTCTCATCTATTTGTTGAACTTTTGGTAGTGGTTGATCCCATGTAATAGAGACCATCATTTTCTGTGATGCTTTGTGGCTCATGTTTCCAATGTTTTTCAGCCACCCCAATACCATAATGTTTGCACAATCCCCAGTGCAACAATCTTGCCACATTATAATGCCTTTCAGTATACAATCCTCCTGCCAATAGTATATCACAATCAGCTACAAGTTGTGTGACTGTTTCCAATTCTGTTTTACAAAACCTACATTTGTGTGTTTTTCCCACATGTTCAATGGACTTTGTAAACCAACATGTACGTAGCCCACTATCTTGGTTATTGACCTTTCAACTTTTGGTTTGAATTCGCCTCTCCTTACCATTCCTGCGTTCGATCCTGATCAACATGAGGTTCTTCCAGGAGTTTTCTATACTTGCAACTATATTTATGCATTTTCTACATTTCTTGCTTTCTCATCTGACCCTTCACCTAATATTATTTCTTTTATTTTTTCGCACATTCAGTTGCTGCCTGATTTTTATCTACTTCTGGTTTGATTTCCATTCCCACATGACGCTGATATGCTTTTGCTAGACTAAGAAGGGAAGTCATCTTAGATTTATTCTCATCATCTTTCAAAACTTTCACTATATTTGGGTCTTGTGAGGTCAGCAGGCATGTACGCAATCCCACGCTTGCAAATCTATACATGTAATCAATTTCAAGTAGGCCTATATCTCCTTTGGAATGGGGAATATATAATCTTGGTATGCACTGATTTTTATAAATCATTTGATGAGCATGAAGCATCCTTCTTGTTTTCCTGTCTAATCTATCCAGCACATATTGGGGATAGTCAATCACTCCAAAACTGTAAGTTAGGACAGGAAGAGCAAATTGGATTATAGATTGAATTTTGTTCCTGGATGTCAACACAGTTTGTAAGATTAATTTCAGTCTTCTAAAATATTCTCTACTAAGTTTATTCACATTTGTTCATGTTTTATTGTTGATCCTTCATCAGTTCGGAAATGTTTATGCACTCCCTCTTGCTTAAGTTCTTTTATATCACAGTCTTGTCCTGAACTGATGTTTTCATGGTGCTGCGGCTTTCCTGCTTTAAAGGATGCTTTTGCGCATATCAAGACCAAATGACATTCTTATATCATCTGAAAAAGTTTTGAATACTCGCAGTTATGGTTTCAGTTCCTCATCTGATGAGCTATACAGTTTTAAATCATTGATAACGAGAAAACGAGAAGTCTTTACACTTTGTTGGTTTCTGGGAGCCAAATTATAACTATAACCTAACTGTTAAGCAGACAGCTTAATGGGTTAAGGGCAAGGCAAAAGAGTAATGGTGACACATTGTCACTCTGGAATATCCCCCTTTGGATTTTCATCCCTGGAATAATAATGTGTCCTTTATCATGGCTAAACTGCAAAGTAGTTTGCCAGTGTTTCATGGTCTCTGTGATAGTTTAGCAGTGTAGGGTGTATCTTATACATTTTTAAGCACTCTTTTATCCATAAATGTGGGATACTGTCAAATGCTTTTTTGTAGTCAATTCATGCCATACTTAGATTCTTCCCCTTTTTACAGTTCTCCACTATGACTTTATTTAACAAGAAATCATCCTTTGTCCCATATGATTTTCTTTTATTGCCCTTTTGTTCTATTGAAATAATTGAGTTTTCTTCTAAATGACTATAAACTCTGTCATCATCAATTCTAGTGTATAGTTTATGTCATTGGAAGGCAAGCTATTGGTCTATAATTTTTAGGATAGCTTGCAGGTTCACCCTTAAGTAGGAGCATTGTTTTTCCTGTTGTTAGCCAGGTTGGTGTCTGTTTAGCGTGCACATATAAATAGTTATTACTTATGGCTAAATCTTTGTGCAAGGATGTTAATACTTTTAACCAGAAGTTAGGTACTGCATCTGGGACTGTGGTTTTCCATTTATAGATTTTTCTTAACTTTGTTTCAATCTCTCTGGCTGTTACTTCATCCCATTTCATATCCCGTGCCTTTGAACTTCTTATTCTTTCTTTTACTTCTTCTATCCATTTAACATCTTTGTTATGTTCCAAGGATCTTCATGAATGCTTCTTCAAAATGTATCTGTTTCTTCTTTTTTGGTGGTCTTTCAATTTCTTTTACCTTGTTTCCCAATTCTCTATAAAAATTACCTTTTTGGGTCATCAATAAATTGCTTATTTTGTTTTTCTGCCTGTGCTGATATTTTTAGTTTATTATTTGCAATAGCGCATGGTAAATCCTGACCTGTTACAATATTGCACATTGCTTTTATCACATCTTTTTTCTGAGTAATTTTGTGGATCTGTTCCCTCTTCTATACTTTTCTAACAGTGACACTTCTTGTCTTAATTGCTTTATAGTTTTCTCTATCCAGTACTTCCATGATGGTATTTGATTTCTCCCCTTCCTTTTCCTTACTACTCTGTGTTCTTGTGGTAGAATTTTATCTGTTATTAATTTAGCTGCACAGTAATATATCCTGTTTACTTCTGTTATATTGCATGGATCTCTGTTCTAAATTCACTCCTGAGTTTGTGCCCATGTCCCTTATGGACAGAGGCAGTCTGCAAAAGTAGTCAAAACTCCACTTCCTCACCTGAGGGATAGAAAATTGGGTAAACTCTTGGTAAAACTGGCTAGGCTTATAAGGGCTCTTGAGCTGTTAACCTATTAATCTCCTATGATCCTATGATCCTGGCGTATGTAATACCTTCCACTGTCCTTAACACTGAGGCTTAGCTTCTGCTTGTTTGCTGGGAGCTGCACAATCTGTGGGACAAATACCACTTCCTTGATGAATGAGCAGGCATTAATTGTTCGCACTCACACCCATTTCTCTACAGCTAGTTCATCCAGTGCTTGGATCTACCATTCAAATCCAGGTCATCTGAATCAAAGTCAGAGAGCCATCATTTTGTGTCACAGGAGGGAAGGACTCAGTGGTTGAAGGCCACTTCTCCTGACTGATACCTTTCAAAATGAGATCCCTTTGATGTTTTGTAAGCTCTGCAAACCATGGCTTTTGCTGTAGCAGGCAACTGAGTAAATGTCAGGAAATCCTACTAGGACAGCTGAACTTTATTTGGGGTTAATCAGAGTCTCTTTAATTGATGGCAGGTATATACCCAAGAAGACTGAATACTGGAAGTGAATCAAAATGTACTTCAACAAAGTATTAGTTTAAGGGTGTGCACACAAGAAAGTATTAGTTTAAGGGTGTGCACATTTATGCAACCAGTGTATTGCATGTTCTTTATTTTTTATATTTTTTCCCCTAACAGATTTGTTTGTTTTTCAATCAAATTGTACAGGTTACAGGTCACATTAAAGGTGGGAAAAGTTTTGAAATGATTTATTGTGGTCACATTTTTTATATCACAAAAACCTGGCATTTTAACAGGGGTCTGTAAACTTTTCATATCCACTGTGTGTGTGTGTGTGTGTGTGTGTGTGTGTGTGTGTGTGTGTGTGTGTGTGTGTGTGTGTGTGTGTGAGAGAGAGAGAGAGAGTATTTGTGTGTGCAGGTTCATAAATTCATAGGTAAATATTAATCTAGCTACCCTTGCAGGACATTTTAAACCTAGCCACTTACCTTTAAGCGCTTGAATTAACAATCCCATTTGATTTAGGCTGGTCTCACCCATCCCATGGTTGATAATTATATATTTCCCCTAATGAGCATAACTGAGATCATTACATAGATAATTTGAGGCAGACTTATGCATGGGATAAAACATTTAGGAGATGACTCTGTCTATTTGTAGTATGGGGCAGTCCTGGGGTAAATATTTTGTTTTTCATCCATAGATCTAAATTACACTTGAATATGGACAAGAATGAACTTTGTTTTACATGAATGGGGAGTCTGTTCCAGAGCAATGGTTTCCTCTGCATGATATACCTTTCTTTCCAAACCATTCTGTTGCTGTTGCAGAAGAGGTTTAGATCCCTAGACAAAGTATTTCTGATGCCATTTGACTTACTGATGTGTAGCAAATCCATCAGTATTGTGTTGGAGGATGCCTAGTATGCCAGACACAGGCCACCTCTTAGCAGTCTGTAGGATACCAAGTATAGTGGCAGGGCTTTGAGTCAGTCCATGTAGGAGACATTGTTTTGATCTTGTATCCTTTTAGTAAGGTATCTCTTTTGGAGTTCCAGTTATTGCATGTGCCTGGAAAGATACATGCCAAATGGGGCATTATACTCAATAAGTGACCTAATGAGTGTTGAATTAAGGGGGAAAATGACATTCCCAGAGCTAGACACAATCCATGTTTTATATTCTGTGGAACACAGAAGTGCTTTCTTATGATAATTGACACATGCTTGTCGAAAGTTAGGTCCCTATCCACATAAGTTCCTAAATCTTGAACATCTTTGCCCACTGTTAGGGGCATATTGTCAATATGCCACAGGGTAGATGACATCTGAGGAGATACAGTAATGCATTTTTTGCATTTAGTTTTAGTCCATGATTTTGTCACCCGTTATTTATTTGGGGCAGGCCTTTCCATAGGATGGCTTAGCCACTTGAGGAATCAGACTGCTCCTAGTCTGCAACCATCTGCAAAGTTAGTCAGCCAGAGCCTTTGGCACTTGTTTTTACTTCAGAAGTAGATGCCAGATGGTAGAGGTCCCAGCCCATATCCCTGGGTGACTCCACTGGTGAACGTCTCTTTGTGGAGGTAATTTCCCCTATTTTGATTTCCTGCATCCTATCTGTGAGTAAGTTGGCAATCCAGTGGGTGACATGAGGTCTATTCCCAGTTTGTTTAGCTTTTCTACTATGCTTGAGCAGTAGATTTTGTCAAAGGCTTTGGCCAAGTTTAGGTATTGTACCATTTTGTCTTCATCCATTGCTTCAGTGACCTTTTCAAAAAAGTCCATTAGATTGTGTAAATATGACTTGCCCTTGACCAATTCAAACTGAGATGGGTCCAGTGTTTGGAGGTTCCCTGTGTCCTTATTGATTAGTTCAATGATAAGTCTTTCCATGACTTTGCATATGGGACTTGTTAGGCTTATGGGATGGTAATTGCCTGTGTTTATGGAAGGCCCTCCCCTATACAGGGGAATGACTGTAGCTGTTCTGTATTTGCTTGATACAAAACCTGTAATGAGGCTGAGGCTGATGAATGTTGTTAGGAGTGTGGCTAATTTGTACTTCATGCCATTTAAGATACATCCACAAATATTGTCTGGACCCATCGATGCAGCAGTTTTAGCTTTTGATATCTTTTTTAAGGATCTGGTCTTGTGTGATAGCTGGAGGTGAGTCACTTCTGGTATATCTTGAGGGACAGATGGAGGGAGAGAGACGTAAAGTTAGAGCTAAATGTATTGGCCAATAGGTTCGCTATATCTCCAGCCTGAATGTACATAGCATTTCTCACAATCATCTCAGTGCATTACTGTGCTGTGCTTTTGAGATTACAGATATAACTAAAAAGGCCTTGTGATTGTCTTTAGTTGATTTTATTAAACTCCTGAGTTGTTTGTTTATTTCAGTGTGAGGGCTCTGTAATTCTGGGAATTGTTCTTCTTATTTTTTGTCAAAATTGTCTTCCTTTCATTGTGAAGCTTGTAGATATTATGGTTCCATGTGCAGGTTTGTTTCCTGGGTTTACCCTGCACTTGTTCCTATGGGGTACAGCTGCATCTATGCTACTGCTGTTTACATGCTGGGATAGTATAGTGGTGGATGTTTCTGCATATTCAGAGGACTTAACTGTGTTTGGTAGGGATATGAAGCTTAGCAGTGTATCACTTAGGAGCAGGTAGTTTGTCTTTTATATTCAGACCTAACCAATGACAAAGATATGCAAGGGATAGTGCAATATGCTCCCATATTAGTAAAGACAAGATCATGCAATATGCTCCCATATTAGTAAAGACAAGATCACTGATGTTATTCTCCCTTGTGAATACTCTGACTAATTGTTCCAGGGAATTTGTACTGACAAAGTCCAAGAATCTCTGAGCTTGTGCTGAATCTCTGAGGTTGTGCTCTAGTGCTTTTGTAGGTTTCCCAGTCTATAGCTGGACAGATCACATAGGAAAATTGTACTGGTTTAATACTGAGTTATTGTAGTTCCTGTAGATAGATGTAGTAGTTTTCTTGGGTCATAGAGGGAGTTCTTTAGTTTGTTAGTATATGGTATGGGGCATTTCTGATGGTTATTTGGACATGAAGGAGCTCTAGTGCATTGTGCTGATTTACCATCCATGCTATGAGTTGCTTCTGGATGAAAATGAGACACATCCATTGTTTCCCCTCCTGGAGAGTAGCTTGTCTAAATATGTGGAAGATGTTATAGCCCTGCAAAGCTGGAGTGCTGTCCGACTTTTTAAACCATGTCTCAGTCACTACACAGATGTCAATGTCCTCCAGAGTGAGCAGAGCTTGTAGGGAGAGACTATATATATATATATATATATATATATATATATATATATATATATATATATATATATATATATATATATATAGACACACACACACACACACACACATATACCTCTATCTATCTGTATCTCTCTGTACGTATAGGTACTATAGATAGATATAATATATATAAGCTACATAATTAGCCACATGTATGTAAGGTCAGTGTGAAAAAAAGACTTAAAATGGTTAACAAAAAACATTGACAAAATGACATGCATACTTCAAGACAAAATCTCACAGCATGCAAATTAAAAGCAATGTTTTTGCAGGGATAGGCAAGCACCTGTGTGTGGATCTCTGCTAACTGAATATACCGATTCTGAGATTGCGCAATACCAGGGAAAGGGCATATTCCCCAACCCCCAATATTATGGTGTTCTCACACAAACAAAAGTTCAAAACCTCAAACAGTCCACATTTAAAAATCTTTGTATTCTCTGAGATTTGTCTTGGAGTGTACAAATAAAGCTTTTGATGTTTTTTTTTTTTGACTGTTTTAGGGCAACATTTTTCATGCTGACATTTTTTGTTTAGAATCTATAACTGCATGAAAAACACTTTTCTGAATAGTTATGATATGCCTCAAGTGCTATGATGTTCTGTCTTGTGTAACCTGTTGAGTTTCTTCATAAACCTTGTTTTATATTTAATGTACAATTTCTCTCTTGTCTGTTTGAGGTGATGTGATACAAGTCTGAGAGTCCATTAGTAAATTGTTCTTGTGATTTATGTGTTAAATGTGATGTATAATTTGTGAAACATATATGTTTCAGAATATCTGCTGTTAAAGGAATTTGAGTGCTCCAGAAGGATTATGCTATTATCATTAAATACACAAATATGTTATCTGTGCTCCTCGTTGCAATATAACTGGATTTTTCCATCCCATGAGGGAACGGATGGAAGCCATCCCAGCTAGCAGCATCATTGTTCGTGATGCTTTTTACAGAGACCTGACCTCCATAGTCTGCCAAAGCTTACTATGCAAAAGAAAAACTGTTACGGATGTACCAACCACTTTCAAAGTAACTACATCTGAGCTAAAAAAGTGATTAGCAGAGCATCAGAAAATATATTTTGTACAATATTCAGCACACGGCAAATAGGAGCTTCTGGAATTTATCTTTATACTACTGCAGTCAGCAGCTACATCTGTTAACTGTCTTAAATAAATGTACTATAGGAATTAACATTCATGATTTGCCAGAAATCATCAGGGAAAAGAATCATTTATCAGATTAACAGAACAGTGAGGCTGGAAGCAAAGAAAGTAATGCCAGTTAATCAAGGCAATTTACACGCAGAGTGAGATATTATTTTCAGTGATTAGACCAGCAGAAACATGCATGCATGCATATTATTATAAAGCAAGATTAACACAGAGGCTGATTCATTGCAAAACATGTCATCTTGCATTGAGCCAGAAGATGGTTCAGAAGGGTTTGATGATAAATAAAATGGGGACAACTTGAGTTTATGGGGATGGTGACATTGGTCCCTTTGTATTCCCACACAAAGAACTAGCAGGTGAAGATATCACTAAGGGTGAAGGAAATATTTAAGGCCAGATATGTCTGCTGTGTTATATAATTTCAGAGCCAGATAAAACTGCTTGAAGAAGGGCTAAGGATCGCTAGAACTAGATGATACAACTGTTTTAATCTAGTCCTATTAGTGACTGATTGATCTAATATGTATGCAACAGAATGGATGAACTGAGAAAATGCATAGGCCTTCAAGTGTTTTTTGCTTTTTTTTTAGATGGTAAACTGTCAGAAGAGTAACAGACAAGTCCTGAAATGTATACACTTATCTGAAATATTGTTGTACCAGGGGTTAGCATTGTGAGATGCAGTAACCTCATAAATTAAAAATATCCAAAACATGTTGATAATTTTATTTAAACCAGGGAGGTCTCTTTAGAAATTAGTTTTGGATTAATTACCAAGATCCATTTTCCTTTCTGCACATGGCAGTTAATGCCTTTAGCTTTATTTGGATAGATATGCAGAATGTATAGCTAGACTGATACATTGCTTTTTATGTGTAGCCCTCCATATTATTCTAAGACTGGCATTTTCAATGGTCCTGTACACCATGGTCAGCAAGATGACTGACATATATGTCACACTGACATGTCTATGTCACATAGACAGTGACTAAAACATGAAATATGACCACTTTGGCTTTCATATAGAAAAGCAACCTCCTGCTTCACTCAAACTTAAAACTACTCAGCACAGGGCAGCAGTCTAAAATCAGCCAGTAATAGGCATGGCACTTCTCTCACCAATAAACTTGTAGTACATCAACACCAATCTCATTCAACAAGCCACAAAACTACTGGCCATGGTGGTGAGAGGGAAACTGAGCCTGTTGTTGTGTAACTCACCCTGACACAACCAACTCCCCATCACAAATAAAAGTGAGCTGGTCCAGGAGAGACAGCTGTTATATAATTCACGCTGACAGGACTAACTCCCTATTACAAATGAAACTGTTCCAGGAGAGACAGCTGTTGCTTAATTCATTCCAGCATAACTAACTCCCTGTGATGCCCCAGCACTGGCCCAGTAATCAAGGAGGCTCAATCCTCACCACTGGCAACAGTGTGGAATGTACACACTGGGAGGATCACAAGTACACACACAGTAACGTGCAAATTCCCTTAGGAGCACATAGAGACCACAGTCAGTCTGGGGCTGTTTTTTCCCTCTTTCTCCAGATCCCCAGTAAGACTCCCCACTGGCACAGCTATAGGGTTGAGATCTCAGCTGAGTGGCCAAGCCAAAACTTCCAGCACCCTCTCTGTCCAACCAGTGCTTTCAGTCCCTGCCCAAGTAGTTGACATACACACACACACACACACACACACACACACACACACACACACACACACACACACACACACACACACACACACACACACACACGCGCGCGCACACACGCACACACACACACACACACACACACACACACACACACACACACACACACACACACACACACACACACACACACACACACACACACACACACACACACACTTTGAGGTTTGATTTATATACAAACACACATGAACTACCACATAGGCAGCAATCTACTTAACACCAAATGTGTGATAATAGACCTTGGGACCCAGGTGGACAGTAGTCTCTCCTTTGATAGTCACATCGCCACAGTAGTCAGGAAGTCCTTCTACGTGGCACACCTCATCATAAAAGGGTTCTCATCCAGGAAAAAAGAGGTCATTGTTCCCCTCTACTCGTCACTCATTAGACCCATTATAGAGTACAATGCCCCTTCTGGAATGTACCTCACAAGACATTTTCAGCAGCTGGAAAGGCCACAGAAGTACCTCACAAAGAGGATTACTGGCCTCAAACAAATGCCCTACACTGACCGCCTCAAAAAAGTCCAGCTTTAGTCCGTAGCATATCGCCTACTCCGAGGTGATTTCTGCCTAACATATAAAGCTATGTCAAACCCAGAGCTGTTGGACATGCTACACCTAAAGAAATCCCAATCCCTCTGAGCTACATGCTCTAGGGACCTAAACCTTGTCACCACAATAAACAGGACATGCTGGAGGGATAGATTACTGTCCCATAGACTTCCTATACTCTGGGACAAGCTACCCATCTATATCAAGCAAAGTTCTTCATTAGCACTCTTCAAGAAAAATCTTGATGAGTGGATGGGAAATAGGAAATACACCCCGGGGATCACTTCTGTGTCTCTGCTCGACAGTGGCACAGGAAAATAACTTTCTTGGGTGGCATAAGCCATGGAACCTTGCTGGCTAGGCTTACATAGGCCCTTGGGCCGATAGCCTAGTACCTACCTATGAACCTATGAACCTATGAACTGGTCTGCAAAGGCCCGGAGCATCGTCTTGAGTGTAGAGTTTAACCTGTTAACAAGACCATTAGTCTGGAGATGGTAGGGGGTGCTTCCACAGACAAGCCAATAGCCTGATGTCAAATTGGCACCTCTGTCAGTCCGTATTACTTTTGGGAAACTTACCCTGCTGAAAATCTCTAACAAAGCATTTGCCGCTTTTTCTGCCTCAATGGAGGACAGAGCCACTGCCTCAGGGTATCTGGTAGCAGAATCTATTACCACTAGGATATAATTTTTCCCTGTGGAACTTGAGGTACCCAGAGGCCCCACAATATCTATAGCTACCCTATGATATGGCTCCTCAATCACAGGCAAAGACATCAAAAGAGCTTTCATCTTGTCTCCTACCTTGCCTACCTTTTGGCACTGCTCACAGATCCTGCAGTATTCTGTTACATCTCTAGAAATCCCAGGCCAATAAAAGATCTGCATAATACATCTCTTAATATGCTTTATGCCCATATGACCTGCAAAGGGAATATCATGGGTTATGGCTAGGAGTGCCAGACAGTAGGCTCTGGGCACTACCAACTGCTTTATTTTTTCACCCTCTAGCCCTCCCTCAGGGGTCCACTCTCTATAGAGTAACCCTTTGTCCCAGTATACAGATTCTCATTTCCCTTGAGAATCAGGTGCCTCACTGGCTATGTTTCTATGTAGGGTCTGAAAGCTGAGCCGTTCTCAGCTTTGCCTTTGTAACCCTTCCCAGTTCCCCTTCCACAGGAAGTCTAGTATCCTCTGACAGTGGTGCCTCACTGTCAGCCTGGGTACTACTACTCACCTCTGCCTTGCATTCACTCTGTCTAAGGGAACATCAGTACCCACAAGCAGCTGTGGCTCACCTTCAGTCTCACTGCTATGGGGTAGCTCCCTCTCCTGAAATAACCACCTCACCAGTCTTAGCTACAAGTGTGCAGTCTGTCTTGGTCTCCCCAGGCTACCAGACCCACATGCTTGTTTCCAAGCCTGACTGTATGCAGCTGCATGTGCACAAGGTACTGCATTATCAAACTTATTCCCTATCAGGACATCTGCAGGGATACCTCAAGCACACCTACTTGCTTGCTTCCCTTTTCACCCTCCTAAATTGTGCAATGGAGCTCTCTAGACAGAGAACAAATGGACAAGAAAACTCGTCATCTTATCCAGGTGATACCTAGATCCCACCCATGGGAGGAACAACTGAGTTTATGGGTAGGAGATAGATGAGCCATTGGGCAAATTCCATCAGACTGTGAGGACTTGGAGAATATAAATGAATATTGCTATCTTATATTATTACTGAACTAGTGTTTAAATAACAAGTAAGACGCAACTACATTAAATTGCCTACTTAATTATAACAAAGGTCTTTGTTGGGGTATGGTATTAATGGCCCCAGGTTTTGGCCATCACCAAACAAAGACATGTCATCATCTGCTTTAGTGCAGGCCACAACTAATGTGTGGTGCTTTTGTCTCAATAATCTCACTTTGTCAACTTTATTTTCATCAAGGTTTGCAATGGGGCCACTATCTGTATTACATACACTGTAATTACCAGTGCATACCTACTCCTTTTTTATAAGCATTTTTATGCTATATATATATATATATATATATATATATATATATATATATATATATACCTCTTTCTCCTTTACATCTTTTAAATATTCTGAATGCATTTCTGTTAAGATTTTTTTTCTCTATCCCCCCCAGCCTCAGACTATCTTGAGGATCCAGAAACTGCGCTACCCCTTGCAATAAGATCTGTGGTAAAAAAGGGGCTGTTTACACAATGCAGAGATTTGCAATTTAGAGACATGTCATCTGCAATAGAATGATCCCATTATTGGCTAATTTGCATGTGTCAGAATTGCTATTAACTACCGTCAATGCAGATCAGTATTTTCCTGTGGTGGTTAACACTGATAGACCATGCATCAGTTTGGTACAGGCATTCCCCTCTCATTCACTCCCCCCCCCACACACACACACACCATACTCATCACTGTGTTGTCAGAATGTCCCAGATGTCTACTTTTTTCTGCTGTTACAAATCACGGATGATTACAGTCAGTTATTACTGCCAGACATTACAATTTCAAACTTCATAATCCTCAGTAAATACGTGATAGTGCAAAAGCTGTTATTCTAGTGGCTTTGAAATTATTTGTCTCAAAAACTTATAATCATTCCCTGAGTGCGTGTTTTTCCTCATTATTTTTGCCATGGCCTAGATTTCTTGATCTGCAAGTTTGAGAAGTATGCTTGCATATGGCCTGTATCTCTCTCTTGTAACTCACAAACTTTTGCAGGCCTTGCACAGTGCCTGATATCATCATACTATTATAAAAAAACACACTCTCTGCACTAACTTTTCGGCTTCTGTAGTGGTTTAATGATGCTGTGTGTCTAGGGCACATGGTTAAAATCCTCTTCCTCCAAAATCTAGTTTTTCTGCATTTTATGTATTGTTTCATGTTACCCCTGGTGTCTAGTAGTGTCACAGAGGACTAACCCCACCTGTGGGAGATGGGAGGGTACAGGTTTTGAATCTTTTTAGTGCCATTAAGGCATGCTATTTATAATATACCAGGTATGTAGTGCCCCCCTCTGACCTCATATTGCATGATTTACTCATTACTAGGTATGACAGCCACCACTGCCCTCCCCAGAGAAAACACACATATACACACATGCACATAGATACACACACAGTTACCTTCCTAAAGTACCTCATCACTAACTCCCCCACTGCAGCCTCCCAGACAGACACACCCACACATATATTTACTCATGCAACCTCTCACATATACATATATACACACATCCCAACACTACCTGGCTGCTAATCTCACTGGTACTTGCCTCTACTGCATTGGATGAACCCAAGCTTTTTGCCATGTTCATTATCATGAATGTCCAGGAGTGGCCGTGTTTATTTATACTGTCATGTGATTCTTTGAAGCACTTGGTTGCATAAATTCCTTACTGACTGAGTGTATGTGGCTAATTATGGAACGTATCATTAGGATTTAATATGGCCACAGAGACAATGCTCTGCCATGCTTCACGTTTTCAGCATACCAGAAACAATCATGAATATTTGGAGCAAACCATTCTCAAATTTAAAATTGATTATACTGCTGTTAGTATTTTCCTGCAATAGGATTGAAATATTGCATAATTTGTTGCAAGCAAGTATTAACAGAACATATAATAACAGAAAATTAAAAAAAAATAATGTAATAGCTTTATATTTTCTACTGACTGTGTAAACACAAGTCTAGCATTAAAAAGAAAAACATTTTAGAACAAAGGATGATAACTATTTAACAGAAAACATACATGTAAGCATTTGTATGGTGTTCAAAACAAAGGTATTAATATTACCACATCAAAGAGTTTAGGCACACCAGTATTTCAAAGTCCAGCTGAAGTTGAGAAAAACAAAAATTGCTTGATGCTTTGTCTGAGGACTTTTCAGGAAAGTTAAGTGCAAGGATCATCATCATCATCATCATCATCATCATCATCATCATCATCAACAACAACAACCCCCTTTTCCCATTTTTCTACATGGTATCGGAGTGTCATGTCAACTGTCACCATCTCTCTCTATTCAATGCCATTCTCTTGCCTTCTTCAACACCCATGCCTGTCAAAGGTCTTCTCTCACACAATACAGCCACCTCTTTGCTGGACACCTTTGTTTCCTCTTTTCTTCTTCCTGTCTATCCCAAATCTCCTTCCCAAGATTGTCTTCTGCTTTTCTGCATATGTGCCCAAACCACCATAATCTGTCCTCTTTAATCTTATCTGAAATTGGAGTTACTCTGGTTTCTGCTCTTATGTCCTCATTTCTTCATCTATCCCAGAGTGTGCATCCTACCACTTGTCTCAGGCACTTCCTCTCCATTACCTTCAGCTTCCTGAACTGCTCTTCCTTCACATTTCAGGTTTCTGTACCATACAGTAGTACTGGCCACACCACTGTTTTGTACACCTTACTTTTTAGCTTCTTTGGCATTCTTCTGTCACATTATACACCTGACATTCTGTGCCAGTTGGTTGGAGCCCCTCTGATTCTAGCTTTGACCTCCTCATTCAGACTTCCCTTCTCCTCAGTCACCCCTCCCGGATACTTGAAGCTGTTAACTCATTCTACTATCTTCCATTCTATCTCAATTCTCAGTTCCTTCTGAACTCCACCACTTGCTGCCATTGCAGTTGTATTATCTGTACTCACTTTCTTCCCATGTGCCTTCAGGTTTGCATTCCATTTCCCTTTCCTTTGCTGAAGTCCTTCGTCAGAGTCTGCATGTAATGCCACATACAGCAACTTTGTTGATCTGTCCATAACCAGTATGAACAGCAGTGAGCTCAGAGCTGAACCCTGGCACTCACACACTTCCACTGGGAATCCCTCTGGGAGACTGAACACTACTTTCATGGGAATCCCTCCAGGAGGCTGAACACTGTTCCTACTTAAGTCATTGGGTCCTTGTACATAGCCTGCACTAATTCTACCAATGTTTCAGGTACTTTGAACTGTTGCAGGATTGCCCAAATCTGTTTTCTTAGGACCTTGTCATATGCTTTCTGCAAGTCTAGGAATGCCCACTTGGATTCTTTCCTCATCTCTTGCTTCTTCTGAACTATCTATCTCACTGCAAACATCGAACCAGTTGTGCTGCATCCTTATCTGAATGTGAACTGTTCATCTCCCATCTTACATTCTACTAGTCTGTGCATTCATTTATCAATCATCCTCTCAAGAACATTCATGCAATGGGACAGGAATCTGATACCTCTGTAGTGCCCACAGTTGTGGATGCTCCCTTTGATCTTGAACACTGGCACTACTATACTTATTCTCCAGTCATCTGGCATATGCCTTTCTCTTCACACTGTTATAAATAAATTCAGGAGCCATATCTCTCCATTTTCACCCAACATATTTACCATATGTGCTGTGACCTCACCTGAGTCTGCTGCTTTCCCTGACTTCATTTTCCTTAGTGCTGTTTTCACTTTTTCTATGGTGGGCTTCTTCTCTTCTCTCATTGTAGACTGTGTCAGGGCAGTACAGCTTCTGTGGGGTTTTCTTCATTCTGAAGCTGCTGGAAATATTCCATCCATCTGCCTTTCATGTCCTGTGGACTGGTGAGCAGGTTGTTGCTGGCATCTCTTATGAAGGGGAGATAACATCTATAACTAGTGGTCTTGACAGTGAAGTTTCATCCTGTTCCAAATCAGTTTCATTGATCAAATCATAGCATCGGTTCTGTTTCTGAATGATTTATTAGGAATAATTTCATGTCATTTACTGATATAGAATTAATCACTCCCAGAACATCTAAACCCCCCAAAAGTTACACTCTCAAGTAAAAAAAATTCAACACATTGCACAAACCTAATAAACATTTTTTTTCAGTGGATCAAGCCCTCCTGTTTTATCCCCCAGCTCTACATGCACAAGCTCCAAGGTTGAACATACTTAAAAAAGGGAAAAGGTGTAAAAAATAAAGCTCAACTATTCCCTCTTATCTGATCACATGAAATGAAAACTACAGACCAGCTTCTGCAGCACTCTTTACAGCACAGACTTTACTGGAAAGGCTCACCCAGACTCTGCTGCAGTTTGCTGTGAGGGAAAGGTTGGTTTGCTTTTTATTTGTTGCATTCTGTATTGCTTTATTTTCTTTTTCTATTTTGTATACTGTGATTTATTTTCCTTACACTGTGTTTTACTTGTATTCTGCTTTTAAATGCATATTAAAACTTGAAAAGGCACCACAGCTCTGTCTCTTGTGAGCCAGGCAGAAATTAGAACAGGTAAATTAAGTAGTCACACATAAGTTAGAAGAGGTCAGTTAAGGTTAATCATCTGTGAACTGAAGGGGTGGAGCTAGGAACTAAACCTTCTGTTTAAGAGGTAAAATAAAACATTTCAGGGCTTTACTGGAAAGGCTCACCCAGGCTCTACTGCAGTTTGCTGTGCAGGAAAGGTTGGTTTGCTTTTTAATTGTTGCATTCTGTACTGCTTTATTGCCTTTTTCTATTTTGTATAATGTGATTTGTTTTCTTTACACTGTGTTTTACTTGTATTCTGCTTTGAACTGCATATTAAAACTTGAAAAGACACCACAGCTCTGTCTCTTGTGAGTCAGATAGAAATTAAAATTTTCCCACCATCCCACCTGGCTACTGTTGTGTTCTTAAACATCACTGTCTTTCTAGTTGCCTGCCCCTTATGTTACTTTGACCATATGTCTCATTTCCTCTCTGCTTTTACTGGTTGGTGTGAGTAAGCACAAAATTATCATTTTCTGAAATCACTCTCCTTCAATTATTTAAATGTATTGGCCATCCTACTGTATTCCATAGTACCAAAATAAAAAAGTGACCGCCCTCTTTCAATCTATCTTGCTGTTTTAAAAATAGTGACTCTCCACTAAAACTTAATTTAGACAGGTAAAACTTAAGTTACCTACTTTCACAGCTAACTCCTCTAGTGCACACTGCAGTGTTTAGAATAAACCATTTTTTTTCATCTTACCTTTAAGCATCTATTGCAAGACCACCAGTTATTGGAGAGCCCACATTCTGCCTCTCAGTAGTCATCATGGGATTAGTGCTTCTGTTTTACCTGGTGAGAGAAGGAGTGCAGTTACATTATTTCCTGGAGACTGCTGATCACCAGAAAGCCTAATAACTGTTTTATAGGTGACAGCTTGGAATCTGTGCTTATATTCTGATCCTGATGAGAGTAGGAGCAGAGTGCATTGATTCCTGACTCTTTCTGGTTGGAGAGTGAGTGTCTGTGCTTAATGTAACTGATTGGTCTGGTTGCTATTTGAGGCATCTACCAGAAAAAGACTACATGCCTGCAGATGCTTGCAACATCTGGAACAAAATTGTGGATCACCAAACAGGCCATGGTCTGCTTCTCTTCTTGGGATTGGTGCTAACATTTTGCTTCTGGTGAGAGAAGTAGCAAAGGAGTATTGTATCCAACAAAGTGAAGCTGTGCTGAAACCAGCATTAGTAGCCAGGCAGTAGCCATTCATGCAACTCCCCTCTTTTCATCATTCTTGACAAGCTACTTCTTTATTTTCAGTAAGTACTGCTAGATTTCTTCCTAACTTTAGAATATCTGCCTAAATACTTCATCCTTAAATGTTCATGGTCTATGTATTAGTTTCCCCTCAAGTGTTTGGCAGTGCTCTGTACAGACTCAGACACTTTGAGTGACATTTTTCCTGTAAAAGGCTTCAGTACTTAATATATTTAGCTCATATCCTGGCATGTCTAAAGGTCAGTTCCCTGTACTTTCTCCTGTCAACCTGGTGAATTTGGGCATCCTGAGGCAATGTAGCAAGTGCCTCATGTACACAGACAACCCTCTCCTCTTACCTCCCAACACTATGACTTGTGAGAGATACACATATATAGCCAAACTGGAAGCCAAGCACTCTCCAGCCAAGACTGGATTAGCCAGTCAAGAGGAGAAGGTTAACATCTGCACCACACCACATTCAACACATAGCCCTCCAGAACTTACACCACCACAACTCTCACATAGTAACACAAAACACACACCTACATTTGTGGAGGGTCTCAATAAAAATCTGCCCATACAACAGAGACCTCCGAGGCAGAACACAATCAACCACCACATCCCAGCACAAACCATGAGACACATAGCTCACATAAACAGTGTACCACTCAACCAAAGCCCATAAGGCAAAATAACTTACCCAATACACTAGTCATAGGTGACTCAATAGTAAGGCACATTGATGGCCCACTCACTAGGTTGAATAAGGAGAAAGTTACAGTCAGCTGCCTGTCGGGTGCCAGGATCTGCCACATAATGCACACACTTAGGTCACTCCACAGCAGGTAAAAACATGACTCTGCCATTGCCCATGTTGGTGTCAGTGACCTGAGACATACCTCTCTGGACTACATGAAAAGAGACATAGAGGAGCTCTCGGATCTTATAGCCCAGGCAGGTATGACCCTAGCTCTGAGTAGCATCCTACCATCACCCAGAATGATACCACAGTACAAGCAGAAAATGATTGACTTCAGCAATTGGCTAAGTTTCTGGTGGGGATCCAGTATCTGTCTGCCTGGGATGACATGATCGACAGACCTTGATGCTTCACCAGAGATGGCCTACATCTGTCACCCCAGGGATTCCAGATACTGGCCAAGGCTCTTGCCACCCCTATAGTGTCTTTTTTTAGGCATGTCCTGAAGACAAAATTACCACCATAACAGCTACAAGCAAACAAAATCTGAGGGTTATGCTACTCACTGCTAGAAGTCTAAATCTCAAAATGCACTCAAAGCACTCTTTAAAATGGAGAACATTGACATCTGTGCAGTGACCGAGACCTGGTTCAAGGCTCCGGGAACACCCTAGCACTACCAGGCTATAATTCATACCACACCTTTCGACCCCTAAACCTGGACCGAAGTACTAAAGGTAGTGATGTCTCCATATTCATAAAGGATATGCACACCTCCAGACTAGTAGCCCAACATAATGCATCAGAGATACTTCAAGTACAACTAACACTGGGTAAAACTGCAATCCAGGTTGTAGCTTGCTACAGATCCCCCACCATGTCCCAAGACTCCCACTCCACATTCCTAAACACACTGGAAAATATTAGGGTACAACCCAATACCCTTATACTGGGAGACTTTAACTACCTCTCCATTAAATGAAAAATTACTCATGTACCAACACACTTGTTCTACGTTTTCTGGAATTCATTAATTCCAATGTCCTGGACCAACTCATTCTTACCCCCCACCAGAGGTAGAAACATCCTTGACCTGGTCATTACTAACATAGCAGACCATTCCTCTACAGCAGTAATCAACTCCTCCCTGGTCAGATCTCACCACAAGCTAATCGCCATGGATATCCACATCCCAGCCTCACCCCCCCCCCCCAAAGGAAACCACAGTAAAAAGCTTATCCAAAACCAATTTTGGGCTTCTAAAAACAGAGGTGGCTAACTTCACTACATCCATGCAAATGGAAAATAGGTGCATGACTACTGAATCCTACACCAATGCACTGTATCAGCACATACACAAGTACATGGAACAGGCCATAGCAAACAGAACCAAGACACTGTCCTCCAAAAAAAAGAAGCCAATCTGGTGGTCCCCCACCATAAACAAATTCTACAACAGATGGAAAAAACTGTTGCAGAAAAGTGTGAATTCCCAAGACTGGAAAAACTCCCTTGTTAGCCTCAGCAAAAAACTGAGATCCATCATCAAATCATCTAAAGCTATCTATGAAAACAAAATTGCTGCAGATTTCTAAAGACAACCACAAGACATTCTATAGTTATGTCAAGAATCTACATGGCAGTACTCAGATCTGCTCTGAGTTACAGCACAATGGCAATAGATATACAGAACCAACTGATATTGCCAACATATTGGCTGACAGGTTCAGTGTGAACTTTACCCCCTTTCACACCCTAAAGGGCCTATCACAATACCTGAGGAATGCCAAGTCCTTATTGTCACAGCTACACAGGTAAAAACCGCACTGTCCAAAGCCAAGAATACAGCTTCCATGGGACCTGATAATATCCCTGGCTGTGTTCTACATGAATTACAATGTGAACTGGCACCACACTTGAGTACCCTGTTCAATCACAGCCTCATTTCAGGCTTTGTTCCTACCAAATGACACACTGCTATGATCATCCCACTCCACAAAGAGGGAGCAACTACAGACCCTGGGAACTACTGCCCCATTAGTCTGATGAGTCTGATATGTAAGGCTATGGAGCGCATCATCATGGACCTTATAAATAAGGACATAGGGAATCTCCAAACTCTGGATCCCATGCAGTTTGGGTTTGTGGAAGGTAGGTCATGCCTGCTCAACCTGATAGACTTCTTTGAGTCTGTCACCAGAGCTGTGGATGAGGGCAAGGTAGTTCACACAGCCTACCTTGCCAAAGCCTTTGACACCATTCCTCACTTAGGAATCATAGATAGACTCACTAAACTAGGCATAAACCCTATGTCATAAGATGGGTTGCCAAATGGCTCACTGATAGAACCAACACTGTGAAAGTAGCAGACTCCAAATATGACTACTGACCAATTACAAGTGGTGTCCCACAGGGATTGGTCCTATGTCCTCTCCTGTTTGGCATCTACTTCTCTGAAGTTCAATCCAAAACAAAGGGACTCTGGCTGACCAAGATCACAGATGATTGCAACCTGGGAGCCATTACTGTTTCTCCAACTGATGTAGACATTCTACAAAAAGGCCTCACTGACACCAATGACTGGTGCCAGAACCATGGCCTTAAGCTCAATGCCAAAAAGTGTATTGTCATTCCCTTTGGGAAACATTCGGTGGCACATAGGCGTTAGTCCACTAAACACCAAAGGTGTGATAAGAGACCTGGGAACACAGGTTGACAGCAGCCTCTCCTTTGATAACCACATTGCCACTGTAGTCAGAAAGTCCTTCTATGTGGCACATCTCATTACAAAAGGTTTCTCATCCAGGAAGAAAGAGGTCATAATCCCTTTCTACTCGTCCCACATTAGACCTATTATAGAATACAATGCCCCATTTGGTATGTACCTCACTAGACACCTACAACAACTGGAAAGGCCACAAAAATACCTCACTAAGAGGATCTTAGACCTTAGACACATGCCCTATATGGACAGACTAAAAAAACTCCAGCTATACTCTGTCTCTTATCGCCTACTTAGAGGCGATCTCTGCTTGACAATAAACAGAACATGCTGGAGGGACAGGTTCCTTACCCAGAGACTTCCCATACTCTGGAACAAACTTCCCATTCACATCAAGCAGAGCACTTCACTAGCCCTTTTTAAGAGAAATATTGACGAGTGGATGGGCAATAGACAGTTCACCCTTGGGATCACTTCAGTGGCCTTGCTTGACAGGGGCACTGGGAACTAACTTTGGGCGGCATGATGCCAGGTAATCTTCTTGGGCTAGGCTTATATAGACTCCAGGGCTGTTAGCCTAGTACACACCTATGAACTTATGATGCACTGAAATGCTGACTACAAGAGCATTCAATCTTTTTTTCCCTTTGATGTTCTGAGGCATGATGAAAAATGATTATCAGTAGTGTTCCTTTTAGAAGGAGCTTTAGTGCTTTATTTTGTTTAGGGTGCACACAGTTATTTTGTCTGTAAAGATACTGGCATTTGTAAACTGCTTTTCTCAAAGTGAGTACCATCTGTGGTCCTTTCAGTGGTTTTGTCTGAGTTGCTAGTGGATCATCTATTGTGCTATTAGGTCATTTGTTATGCTATTAGATATCTACTGTTTTGAATCTCTTAGGTCAGTTTCAAAAAATAAATTTTGTACCACTAAACCCTTTCCAGTCTGGAGTGACTTATATTTTGAAGAAAGAAAATAGAACACAACAAGAATGTTGAGAGACTGCACACTTCCTTTATACAGAGATTTGTTTTCAGAAATATAATTATTTAAGATGACTTTTAGCCTACTCTATTTAAATAAATAATTTTTATTGTTGGCTGCAGAGCCACAGCTGGCTTATCTAGGACTGATGCTGTCCCCCATCTGGTGCCCCTCATCTCGCATCTAATGAACAAAATAAATAAATAAAATCCCTTCCCTCAGTCTGGCACTCCAAGCCATTCTCCCTAACCTGTACCCCTTGTTTGCTTTCATACTATGCTCTATGCTCGCATTTTTATTAACTTGCACTCTACTATAATCTATTTTTTTTATCTTAACTACATAATCTTGATATGCAAGGAACCAAACATATTTAAACGGGAAAGTATTAAAAGATGCAAAAGGCTTTGTTTTGTATTTTCTAACAGTCGGCTATTATTAACATCTGTATGCTGCATGAGAGAGAAAAAGGTGGGAGAACAGTGTTAACTATTTTAGGAGTATATTAGATGTGCTGTCCACCCATTTAAAACCCATTTAAATGTAAATTTAAGAAGTACAAATATTGCAGTCAAACACACATTAATAGAAGAGCAGATCTTAGCTCATACATCTGCAAAACATATCTGCTTTGGAACTTTTATTGCAATACTTTTAAACAATGTATCCTATGTATGATTTCTTGGTTCAAAATAAATGGTCATTTAATTAATGAAAATATGCATAACTGCTAGAAGAAAAACAAATGAACAAAAATTATGAAATAATAACTAGGATAAGAAAGAGCTAAAGTGTCATAAAGATTTCCTTCAAGAGCTTGTTACCCTGCTCAGATATTTTTCAGTGCCTCAGTATGCACGAGCTGAAATCTAATGTTTGAAAATTTAAGGCATTCTTACATTTCATTGGAAGAGCTAATTTTCATCTATCAGGGGTAGTTTAAAATAAGCCAGTTTCACTAAAATATTATAACCAGAAAAACATAATCTACTTTTAATACAGTGCATTGACTTAAATGATAATTTGTGAATATTCATCTCAGAGGATTTTGTTCACATACAAGCCTTAGGCAATATTGACTGTGATGGCATTAGTCAAGAAAAAGGAAAAAATAATGCTTTTTTTTCTTTAAAAGGTTACAGATATACATTACATATTTCCAGGCTACATTATTAAATCGATAACTCTATTACATTTCACACATTAAAAGAATGAAACAACATCAGTAGAGAGAAGGATAATTTGTTTTATCCTTTAATCAGCCATAAACAAGAAAAAAAATTAGCAAGCAGGAACAATGCATTGTCTGTATAAACAGAGACATGACACAGAAATCAAAATTAATGTATATTTAGATATAAGGGCATTTTATGATAGAAATAAGGAAAAAGAAGATCATACTGTGCAATAATAGTGAGTGTATGTGTGTGTGTGTGTGTGTGTGTGTGTGTGTGTGTGTGTGTGTGTGTGTGTGTGTGTGTGTGTGTTTAAGTACAAATATGACTCTGTCATTGTCCATGTTGGTGAGAATGACCTGAGATGTACCTCCTTGGACTACATGAAAAGAGACATGGAAGAGCTCTCCGATCTTGTAGCCCAGGCAGGTATGACCCTAGCCCTGAGTAGCATTCTGCCATCACCCAGAATGATGCTGCAGTATAAGGACAAAATGATTGACTTCAACAATTAGCTAAGCTTCTGGTGCCATTCTAAAGGGATCCAGTATCTGTCTGCCTGGGATGACATGGTCGACAGACCACAATGCTTTGCCAGAGATGACCTGCACCTGTCACCCCTGGGATTCTGGATACTGGCTAAGGTTCTTGCCACCCCTATAGTGCCTTTTTAGGCAAGGTTCAAATGACAAATTCACCACTGCAACAGGAACAGGCAAGCAAAAACTGAGGTTGATGCTACTCAATGCTAGAAGTCTAAATCTCAAAATGCACTCACTCGAGGCACTCCATAAAATGGAGAACATCGATATCTGTGCAGTGACTGAGACCTGGTTCAAGGCTCCAGAGAGCACCCCTGCACTACCAGGCTATAACTCATACCACACATTTCGGCCATGTAACCTGGACCGGAACACCAAAGGCGGAGGTGTGCCCATATTCATTAAGGAAATCCACACCTCCAGGCTAGTTGCTCAACATAATGCAGCCGAGGTTATCCAAGTGCAACTAACTCTGGGCAAAACTGCAATCCAAATTGTAGCTTGCTACAGATCACCGACCATGCCCCAGGATTCCCACTCCTCTTTTCTTGATGTACTGGAAAATATTAGGGTTCAACCAAACATCCCAATAATGGGTGATTTCAACTACCCCACCATTAACTGGGAAAACTACTAATGTACCAACTCCTTCACTCAATGCTTTCTGGAATTCATAAACTCCAATGCCCTGGATCAACTTATCCACACCACCACCAGGGGCAACAATATCCTAGATATAGTCATTACCAATATGAGTGACCAATAGGTGTTCCACACCTGATGTCAATGCCTCATTGGTCCGATCCAACCATAAGCTAATTACCCTAGACATCCACATCCTGCATCCACCCCCCCATTAAGGAAACCATGGTAAAAAAATTCTCCAAAGCCAACTTCATGCTTCTTAAGACAGAAGTGGTGAACTTCATGACACCCATGCAGATGGACAATACAACTACGACTACTGAATCCTACACAATTGCACTTTATAAGCACTTACATAAGTGCATGGATCGTGCTATCCCAAACAGAACCAAGACACTATCCTCCAAAAAAGGAAGCCAATCTGGTGGTCCCCTGCCATAAACAAACTGTACAACAGAAGGAAGAAACTCTTGCAAAAGAGAGTAAAATCCCACGAGTGGAGGAGCTCCCTGGTCAGCCTCAGTAAGAAGCTGCGATCCCTGATAAAATCCTCCAAAGCTAGTTAAAAAAACAAAATCACCACTGATTCTAAAGACAACCACAAAGCATTCTATAGCTATGTCAAGAATCTCAATGGCAACACTCAGATCTGCTCTGAGTTACAGCACAATGGCACTAAATATACAGACCCAACTGATATTGCCAACATCCTGGCAGATCTGTTCAGTGCTATCTTTACCCCCCTCTCACCCCCTAAAGAACCCATCTCTATACCGGACGAATGCAAAGTTCCTGTAATCATTGTTGCACAGGTAAAAACCACACTCTCCAAAGCCAAGAACACAGCATCCATGGGACCAGACAACATCCCAGGCTGCATTCTACATGAACTACAGAACGAACTGGCACCCCACATAAGTACCATGTTCAATCATAGCCTCACCTCAGGCTTTGTGCCTGTTGAATGGTGCACAGCAACAGTTATCCCACTCCACAAGGGGGGAGCCACCACGGACCCTGGGAACTACCGCCCCATTAGCCTAACGAGCCTGGTCTGCAAGGCCATGGAACATATCATCATGGAACTTATAAACAAAGACATTGGTAATCTCCAAACTCTGGATCCCACCCAGTTCGGGTTTGAAAAAGGCAGATCATGTCTCCTAAACATGATATACTTCTTTGAAGGAGTCACCAAAGCCGTAGACAAGGGTAAGGTGGTTCACACAGCCTATCTAGATCTTGCCAAGGCTTTTGACACCATCCCCCACTCTGGAATTATAGATAAATTCACTAAACTAGGTATAAATCCCTATGTCACAAGATGGGTTGCCAACTGGCTCACTGACAGAACCCACACTGTGAAAGTAGCAGACTCCAAATCCGACTTCAGACCAGTGACAAGTGGAGTACCACAGGGTTCAGTCCTGGGTCCTCTCCTGTTTGGTATCTACTTCTCTGAAATACAGGCTAACGCAGAAGGTCTTTGGCTAACGAAGTTCGCAGATGACTGCAAACTAGGAGCCATAATCAAAACTCCTAAGGATACGGACATCCTACAAAAGGGCCTCACTGAGACAGATGCCTTGTGTGAAAGCCATGGCCTCAAGCTCAATGCCAAAAAGTGCATTGTCATCCCCTTTGGTAAAAACTCTGTACCCATGAACTACACCATAGGCGGTAGTATACTTAACACTGAAAGTGTGATAAGAGACCTTGGGACACAGGTGGACAGTAGTCTCTCCTTTGATAATCACATTGCCACAGTAGTCAGGAAATCCTTCTACGTGGCACACCTCATCACAAAAGGTTTCTCATCCAGAAAAAAAGAGGTCATTGTTCCCCTCTACTCATCACTCATTAGACCCATTATAGAGTACAATGCCCCTTTTGGTATGTACCTCACAAGACATCTACAACAACTGCAAAGGCCATAGAAATACCTCACAAAGAGGATTACCAGCCTCAAACAGATGCCCTACGCAGACCATCTAAAAAAACTCCAGCTTTACTCCATCACATATCGCCTACTCAGAGGTGATCTCTGCCTAACATACAAAGCTATGTCAAACCCAGAGCTGTTGGACATGCTCCACTTAAAGAAATCCTAATCCTTCTGAGCTACATGCTCTAGACACCTAAACCTTATCACCACAATAAACAGAACATGCCAGAGGGATATATTCCTGTCCCAGAGACTTCCCATACTCTGGAATAAACTACCTATCTATATCAAACAAAGCTCCTCATTAGCACTCTTCAAGAAAAATCTTGATGATTGGATGGGAAATAGGAAATTCACCCCTGAGATCACTTCTGTGGCTCTGCTCGACAGTGGCACAGGAAAATAATTTTCTTGTGTGGCAAAAGCCAGGGTACCTTTTTGGCTGGGCTTGTATAGGCCCCAGGGCTGATAGACTAGTACCTACCTATGAACCTATGAACCTATATGCCATCTGAATAAGTTTGGTGTTAATCTAAAGGTCTCATTTCTGACATTTGGCACTAATCATAGTTAAATTATTTAGATTTTATCAATTAAAGCATGAATTACCAGTATGATATTATGTAGCAATAATCCATAGCTGGGTGTGGGTAACGTAGGATTTACCCATGGTTTGTGTTGTTTTATTATGAGGGCGAAGTCCAAGTAATTAAACAAAGCCAACCATGGGTAAATTGTGCATTACCCACACACAAGTCGATTTTTGCTATTAAGAATGATATTATGCAAAGCAAAAAGTATGAACTTATACACTGTATGTTGCCTAAAATTGCACAAGAGATGATTTTCGACTAGGTTTCTACATACTCACAGGAACTTTAACCTTGTCAGCAAACCATTTTCTGTTAACATGTGTTGTGCATGTTTCAAAGAACAGGCATATATCTGGAATTTAGATCTATTGATTTTTAAACTTAGTGACCTCATTCTGTTTAGCAACTTTATTTATTGCCCATGATGTCCCCCACTTTGTAGCCCCCGGATTAGAATGTCATCTATCATGTTCACTGCTCCATACAGTCCTTCAGCTACAGTTGCTACTGCCCTTTCAAGTACTTCAGGAACAATTAAGTCCCATTAGTAGCCTTAAGAATCTATCATGACCTAAAGATCTTTGAAGAGCCTGGATAGACAGCTTCCTTTTGCAGTTTTTGTAGTTTACATAACTAAAAATTGGCAATCAACTCATACCAAAAGTCTTTGAAGACCATGGATAGACAGACTCCTTATGCAGTTGTTTTCCTCTGTATTTGCATTTTGGGTCGTGTGTGTGTGTGTGTGTGTGTGTGTGTGTGTGTGTGTGTGTGTGTGTGTGTGTGTGTGTGTGTGTGTGTGATTTGCTTGCTGGTCATCATTATGTCCTGCTGGAAAATATTACTGTATTACCATACAAAAAGCAAACATGCTTTGTATCACACAAAAAGGCCATTTTATCTTCAGACAATTTGATATTTAAAATTTTACAGTAGATATATTGCTGCACCCTAACATTTTACTAGATTCATACCTAACACTCAAATTATTTGTAACTCATCTCCTGATAATCTAGCTGTAAATCAGCCCTAGTACTTCTTTGATTGCTTTATGATAGCCCTTTCTGTCTGGATTACAAAGTTATGAAATATGCTTTCCTTATATTTGAAGACTGCAGTATCTCCTTATTTGTAAGTCATCACCAAAACCAAGCCATTCGTAAATGTATTAAATAATACTGACTTATTGTTCGTATGTCTTGTTTAGTTTTCTGAGGTAATTGTCAATGTTTAGATCAATTGCAATAGATTTTTATTTTTGGCTCCCAGTGTTGCTCTCTGCCATCAGTAATTTCCCAGAATTCTTCATCAGTCATTTTCTCTAATTTTTTGACACTATTCAATTTGCCCCTTTGTACCTTGGTCTCAAAATGGGGAAATCCCAAATGTAAGCAGTCAAGGGAACTGTGGAAGTGTTTGGAGAGATCAGGGTGTTCCAGTAAATATCTATTCCAACAGCTGCAGAGGGGTTTTCTTGAATTTCCTGCCTACTGTCCTACCCAGTTCCCACTGTGCATTACATATGCAGACATTTCTGGACAAGCACCATTGGTCTCT